>NC_036873.1:7463309-7477846 GCF_002910315.2 Salvelinus sp. IW2-2015
GCATTTATACATTACATTATACATTACATATATACATTGACATTATACATTACATTACCATTATACATTACAATTACATATATACATTTTACATTACATTACATTCATTACATTACATTATACATTACATTTACATTATACATTACATTACATTATTACATTTACATTACATTTACATTATACATTACATTATACATTACATTACATTATACATTTACATTATACATTACATACATTATTACATTACACATTATACTTACATTAATACATTACATTACATTATTACATTACAACATTATTACATTACATTATACATGACATTACATTATACATTTTACATTACATATACATTTACATTGTACATATATACATGACATTGTACATTACACATTATACATTACACATTATACATTACATATACATTACACATATATACATTATACATTACATTATACATTACATTACATTATACATTACATTACATTATTACATATATTGTACATATAATACATGTACATATACATGATTGTACATTATACATGACATTGTACATTATACATGACATTGTACATTATACATTACATTACATATACTATACATTACTACATTACACTTACACATGACATTATACATGACATTATACATTACATTATACATTAACATTATACATTACATTACATTACATTATACATTACATTATACATTACATTATACATTACATTACATTACATTACATTTATACAATTACACTATACATTATACATTACGCATTATATTATACATGACATTACATTATACATTACGCATTATATTATACATGATTCAATATACATAACATATTTTACGTCATACATTACATTATTCATTATACATGATTTATATATTACATTTTCCTGTGTAGCTCAGTTGGTAGCGCATGGCACTTGCAACACCAGGGTTGCGGTATTGGAGGATGTCATTGACTAACAGTCTGTTTTTCAGGAGACCAACAACATTGGCCTATGTGATTCTGTGCACGTTACCATGCTTCTCTATTCTGATCGCCGGTTCCAAGGTAAAACATCATTTTTTTAAAATTATATAAATGTGAGTGCATGTGTCACTTGATTTATGACTCTCTCGTGAGTGGAGTATGTGTGCACAGTGACCAAACACACACACACAGGTACAGGGGGTGACGGGGAGTCAGGTGCTCACTAACAATCCTAAATACAACAGGTTGACTATTATCCACGGTGGAATGAAGTAGGAACCAAACAAAAGGTTTCGTCATGTCATTACATTCTCACCCTACAGTCACCCTAACAGTCTCACCCTAACAGTCTCACCCTAACAGTCTCACCCTAACAGTCTCACCCTAACAGTCTCACCCTAACAGTCTACCCTAACAGTCTCACCCTAACAGTCTCACCCTAACAGTCTCACCCTAACCGCCCCACCCTAACCGCCCACCTCAACCGCCCACCCTAACGCCTACACCGCTCACCCTACCGCCTCACCCTAACCGCCTCACCCTAAACGCCTCACCCTAACCGCCTCACCCTAACCGTCTCACCCTAACCGTCTCACCCTAACCGTCTCACCTAACCTTAACCCTAATAACCAACACTTGGTCACAACATATACCAGCTACATTCCTTTTTCATAGTATCTCCTTCGCTGATGTTCAGGACATTCAATGAGATCTTACTGCCAAAATCTTATAACGAAGATTTATGATTTATTCTATCTCAATGAAGACGTTTTGCCTGACCGTGCTGTCCTTATGAAGACGTTTTCTGACGGTGTCTCTATGAAGACGTTTTTTTTCCTGACGGGTCTCTATGAAGACGTTTTCCTGACGGCGGGTCTCTATGAGACGTTTTCCTGACGGCGTCTCTATGAAAAGACGTTTCCTGAACGAGGCGTCTCTATGAAGACCTTTCCTGACGGCGTCTCTATGAAGACGTTTTCCTGACGTGTCTCTAGAAGACGTTTTCCTGACGTGTTCTATGAAGACGTTTTCCTGACGTGTCTCTATGATACGTTTCCTGACGGCGTCTCTATGATGACGTTTTCCTGACCATGTCTCTATGAAGACGTTTTCCCTGGACCAGTGTCTCTATGAAAGACCGTTAAATCTCCTCCCTAAAAAAAAAAAAAAGTAATGTATATCTGCTACTAGTAATGTATATCTGCCACAAGTGCTGTACATCTGCTACTGGTAATGTATATCTGCCACTAGTGATGTATATTTGCTACTAGTAATAATAGTAATGTATATCTGCTACTAGTAATGTATATCTGCCACAAGTGATGTATATCTGCTACCGGTAATGTACATCTGCTACCGGTAATGTACATCTGCTACCGGTAATGTACATCTGCTACCGGTAATGTATATATGCTACCGGTAATGTATATCTGCTACCGGTAATGTATATCTGCTACCGGTAATGTATATATGCTACTGGTAATGTATATATGCTACTGGTAATGTATATATGCTACTGGTAATGTATAGCTGGTAATGTATATCTGCTACAAGTGATATATATATATATATATATATATATATATATATGCTACCAGTGATGTACAGTGGGGAGAACAAGTATTTGAAACACTGCCGATTTTGCAGGTTTTCCTACTTACAAAGCATGTAGAGGTCTGTAATTTTTATCATAGGTACACTTCAACTGTGAGAGATGGAATCAGAATCAGAAATACAGTGTAGACATTGTTAATGTTGTAAATGACTATCGTAGCTGGAAACGGCTGATTTTGACTGGAATATCTATATAGGCGTACAGAGGCCCAATATCAGCAACCATCACTCCTGTTTTCCAATGGCACGTTGTGTTAGCTAAACGAAGTTGATCATTTTAAAAGGCTAATTGATTATTAGATAACCCTTATGCAATTATTTTAGCACAGCTGAAAACTGTTCTGATTAAAGAACTGGCCTTTAGACTAGTTGAGTATCTGGAGCATCAGCATTTGTGCGTTCGATTACAGGCTCAAACTGTCCAGAAACAAAGCACTTTCTTCTGAAACTCTTGTTCTGAGAAATGAAGGCTATTCCATGCAAGAAATTGCCAAGAAACTGAAGATCTCGTACAACGCTGTGTACTACTCCCTTCACAAAACAGAGCAAACTGGCTCTAACCAGAATAGAAAGAGTGGTAGGCCCCGGTGCCCAACTGAGCACGAGGACAAGTACATTAGAGTCTCTAGTTTGAGAAACAGATGCCTCACAAGTCCTCAACTGGCAGCTTCATTAAATAGTACCCGCAAAACACCAGTCTCAACGTCAACAGTGAAGAGGCAACTCCGGGATACTGGCCTTCTAAGCAGAGTTCCTCTGTCCAGTGTCTGTGTTCTTTTGCCCATCTTAATCTTTTATTTTTATTGGCCAGTCTGAGATATGGCTTTTTCTTTGCAACTCTGCCTAGAAGGCCAGCATCCCGGAGTCACCTCTTCACTGTTGACGTTGACACTGGTGTTTTGCGGGTACTATTTAATGAAGCTGCCAGTTGAGGACTTGTGAGGTGTAGACTGACTAGTTTCAGAAGAAAGTGCTTTGTTCCTGGATATTTTGAGCCTGTAATCGAACCCACAAATGCTGATGCTCCAGACACTCAACTAGTCTAAAGAAGGCCAGTTTTTTTATTGCTTCTTTAATCAGAAGAACAGTTTTCATCTGTGCTAACATAATTGCAAAATGGTTTTCTAATGATCAATTATTCTTTTAAAATGATCAACTTGTATTAGTTAACACAACGTGCAATTGGAACACAGGAGTGATGGTTGCTGATAATGGGCCTCTGTAGATATTCCATTCAAAATCAGCCGTTACCAGCTACAATAGTCATTTACAACATTAACAGTGTTTACACTGAATTTCTGATCAATTTGATATTTCAATGGACAAAAAATGTGCTTTTCTTTCAAAAACAAGGACATTTCTAAGTGACCCCAAACTGTTGAAAGGTAGTGTATATATTGTAGTGTGTATATATTGTAGTGTGTCTCCCCACTCATACCACTCCCAGACAGTCCTAGAAAAATTCAAGCTTGAGAAATTGCTCATTGCTAAGAACTATTTTTGACCATTTTGATTGAAAACAATCACTGTAAGATACTTAATTCTTACCCAGATGTTTTTATTTCACCTTTATTTAACCAGGTAGGCCAGTTGAGAACAAGTTCTCATTTACAACTGCAACCTGGCCAAGATAAAGCAAAGCAATGCGACACAAACAACAACACATAGTTACACATGGAATAAACAAACGTACAGTCAATAACACAACAGAAAAAAAATCTATAAACAGTGTGTGCAAATGAGGTAAGGCAATAAGTAGGCCGTAGTGGCGAAGTAATTAGAATTTAGCAATTAAACACTGGAGTGATAGATGTGCAAGTAGAGATACTGTGGTGAAAAGGAGCAAACATAAATAAATAACAATATGGGATGAGGTAGTTGGATGGGCTATTTACAGATGGGCTATGTACAGGTGCAATGATCTGTGAGCTGCTCTGACAGCTGATGCTGAAAGTTAGTGAGGGAGATATGAGTCCCCAGCTTCAGTGATTTTTGCAATTCGTTCCTGTCATTGGCAGCAGAGACCTGGAAGGAAAGGCGGCCAAAGGAGGAATAGGCTTTGGGGGTGACCAGTGAAATATACCTGCTGAAGCGCGTGATTCGGGTGATTGCTGCTATGGTGACCAGTGAGCTGAGATAAGGTGGGGCTTTACCTAGCAAAGACTTATAGATGACTTGGAGCCAGTGGGTTCGGCGATGAATATACGAAGCGAGGGCCAGCCAACGAGAGCATACAGGTCACAGTGGTGGGTAATATATGGGACTTTGGTGACAAAACGGATGGCACTGTGGTAGACTGCATCCAATTTGCTGAGTAGAGTGTTGGAGGCTATTTTGTAAATGACATCGCTTAAGTCAATGATCGGTAGGATAGTCAGTTTTACGAGGGTATGTTTGGCAGCATGAGTGAAGGATGCTTTGTTGTGAAATAGGAAGCCGGTTCTAGATTTAATTTTGGATTGGAGATGCTTAATGTGAGTCTGGAAGGAGAGTTTAACAGTCTAACCAGACACCTAGGTATTTGTCATTGTCCACATATTCTAAGTCAGAACCGTCCAGAGTAGTGATGCTGGACGGGCGGGCAGGTGCGGGCAGCGATCGGTTGAAGAGCATGCATTTAGTTTTACTAGCATTTAAGAGCAGTTGTAGGCCACGGAAGGAGAGTTGTATGGCATTGAAGGTTGTCCGGAGGTTAGCTAACACAGTATCCAAAGAAGGGKCAGAATTATACAGAATCAAATATTATTTGATAGAGATAAAAAGACAGCTGCATTGGACCTTTTAGAAATGATTAAATCCAAATGGAAACTGTAGTAATGATGATGGACCTACATTCATATTGTTTCTTGACTGGGTCCAGCTCGCTGAAAAAGCTAAACAGTCAGAGAGCATCAAAAATTCCCAAAACAATGGATTCAGATGATTTTTTCCACGTTTTGTCAGCAAGGAAATATAACACATTTTCAATGTGGCCCTCCGGACCTCGTTGAAGACCGAATGCGGTCCCTGGGGCAATACGAGTTTGACACCCCTAATGTAGACAATATTGCCATAGTCTGTAACTGGTAAGAATTTCGACTGAATGAACTGTTTTCTGCTATTTGATGAAAGGCATGACCTATTTCTATAAAATAAGTCAATTTTTATTCTTCTAAGCAGGGACACGATCAATGTGGGCACCACTGATACTACTATATAATGATCTCCTGTTGTCTCCTCCAGCAGACCGTATGGAAATGGATCTGGACATGCCGGGTCCTGTTCTGACCCACCTGGAGCAGGTGAACAGCGTGTCGGGTCAACTGTACTATGAGAGGGGTCAGAACGGGGTGTTGGGGAACGGCTCGGCTACAGGGAGGTGGAGGGACCAGGAAGCAGTCGGCTCACGACCAACCAGCGCAGCCTACCTGTACTCCTCGTCACACTCCCACTCTGGCCCGCTCCGTGTCCTGTGGTCCCAGGATATGAGGTCAGAGGTGTTTGTTCACAGCTTCCTGTTCTGGATGGATGTGGTGGAGCTGGTGCGCGTGGCGGGGATTCCAGATGTGTTTTACTCTGGCTGGGTGTTTGCTGTCTACATCCTGGCATTTCTGTCCTGTCTCCGTCTGGCAGTGACACCTCACAGCGCTCTACTGCCATCAGCTGGCTTTTTCCTGCAGGACCTGCCTTTCCTGCTGCTGCGCCTCGCTCTGATCTCTGTCCACGGCTACATCACACCGCTGCTTTACCCAATGAAGAACCTGTTGGTCTGCCTGACATTCACCTACTTCAACTTCCTGACCAAGCTCCACCTCTTCCGCAGAGAGAGCATGTTCTAGTCTTGCCCACCAGCCAGCTCTCTCTGTCGAGACGTCTGGTTTCACAACGCCTCAGAACTGGACTTGACGGGGAGTCTATGGCAGGAGCAGTGAAAACAGGAGTGGTGTAAAGTACTTTTTGGGTATCTGTACTTATATTTACTATTTATATTTTTGACAACTTTTACTCCACTACATTCCTAAAGAAAATAATGTACTTTTTACTCCTTTCATTTTCCCTGTCACCCAAAAGTACACATCACATTTTGATTGCTTAGCTGCACAGGATAATTGTCTAATTCACACACTTATCAAGATAACATCCCTGGTCATCCCTACTGCCTCTGATCTGGCAGACTCACTAAACACAAATGCTTAATTTGCTAATTATATCTGAGTGTTGAACTGTGCACCTGGCTATCCGTAAATTTAAAAAACAAGAAAATCGTGTTGTCTGGTTTGCTTAATATAAGGAATTTTCTATTATTTATACTTTTACTTTTGATACTTAAGTACATTTAAAACCAAATACTTTTAGACTTTTACTCAAGTAATATTTTATTGGTTGACTTTCACTTTTTTACTTGAGTCATTTTCTATTAATTTTACTTTTGCTCAAGGATAAATTAGGTACTTTTTCCACCACTGGTAAACAGTCCGTTTTAACTGGCTGATCGCTCAGTCCATCACCATCTAGCAGAACCCTTAGAACCTCCCCCCTACATTGTAAAGTTCAATGTGCCAAGCAGAGCAAGTGATTTAGGAAAATCTGAAAGTATGCATCTTAGAATTTTTTTCACATATAAACTGTATATGCCCAGACACAGAATCAGTTGAGCTTCCCAAAAATAATATGTGATCGAACACTTTGCCATTTCTCAAATTCCCATAATACAGCTGTAGCCGGCTCGCTCCCTCTCACGCCTCGATTTTAACTACACCCCTTTCAAGTCTTTGTAGCACAGTGTTACCAGGCTCTATATGTCAGCAAATGGAGCCTGGGGACAAGGTTAAGTTCTAAAGAGATGACATCATCAGGATTCACTGAGTTGTTATTGGTTTTTATACCATAGAGGAAGAGGAAGACATTAGGGCTAGCCCATGTCCCCTAGGGCTAGGGAGTGAACATTATTTATAATAAGGGTTACATGGGGAAAATTGGACCTCTCTGAAATGAAAATGGATGCCCTGCCTGAACCATCCCCTATACCCCAAAATAATAATTAAAATGAAATGGAAAGCAGAGAACATGTCTACAATTTATCCTCACTTCTTGGACAGACCAAAACCTTAGGATATGTCATTTAAAAAACGGTTCTTTGTCCTGTAAGCATTACATGGCAAAGCGATCATTTTGATAGTTCATGGGGTTGCAGGCCAGGAGTTTGTGGGTTTGCAGACCACCGTAGACAAGAGTAGGGGTGGAAAGATTTCATTTATAGTAGAAGCTATCAGATTAATCTATCGTATTTGCAGCACCGAGAAAGAATTACGTTTCATTAACATTCCATGCAATTCTATGTAATTTAACATATTAGCATAATCTTTTTGTAATACCACAAATTACTGAAATTACAGACTGAGAATGGACAGAGATAGGCCTATGTGTTCATCTTTAACTGTTCGCTGCTCTGGCACCCCAATGGTGGAACAAACTCCCTCACGACGCCAGGTCAGCGGAGTCAATCACCACCTTCCGGAGACACCTGAAACCCCACCTCTTTAAGGAATACCTAGGATAGGATAAAGTAATCCTTCTAACCCCCCCCCCCCTATAAAAAAGAGTTAGATGCACTATTGTAAAAGTGGTTGTTCCACTGGATATCATAAGGTGAATGCACCAGTCGCGTCTGGATAAGAGCGTCTGCTAAATGACTTAAATGTATGTAAAATGTAAAATGTACTGTCAAAAGCTAAGCCTACCTTTCCACCCCAGAACAGAGTAGACCTACCTTTCCACCCCAGGACAGAGTAGAGCTTACCTTTCCTCCTAGAACAGAGTAGAGCCTACCCTTTCCTCCCTAGACACAGAGTAAAGAGCCTACCTTCTCCTCCTAAGACAGAGTAGACCTACCTTTCCTCCCCTAGACAGAGTAGACCTACCTTTCCGCCCCAGACAGAGTAGACCTAACCTTTCCGCCCCAGACAGAGTTAGACCTACCTTTCCGCCACTAGACAGAGTAGACCTACCTTTCCACCCCAGACAGAGTAGAGCCTACCTTTCCTCCCTAGACAGAGTAGGACCTACCTTTCCACACCAGTCAGAGTAGGACCTACCTTTCCTCCCTAGACAGAGTAGACCTACCTTTCCGCCCCAGACAGAGTAGACCTACCTTTCCGCCCCAGACAGAGTAGACCTACCTTTCCGCCCCAGACAGAGTAGGCCTACTGACACAGACAATGTAAGCTTTAACTGCTGGCTACTTTTCTTCCGTGGCTTAACCTAATGAGAGAAGGTAATAAGTGTTTCCCTAAAAATGGTCTGGGTTAAACATCTTCTATTGTACAGATAGTGACTAGCTTAATCAATTGATAGTGACAGAATTAGATTACTTCCAAAGCAAAATCAACCTCTGAATGTCAAAGAAATGAAACAATGATATCCCCATAATGTATCACAGACACGTCTTTCCCAGGTATTTTACAGCTTGTTTCTTGTATAAGGTATTCCATACCCCCTAGGGTTAGCCCATATAACTACAAACTACAATACAATGTACAGTGTGTCGTGAGCCATCACTTTTGAGTTAAATGTAAGTTCAGTATTTATTCCTACTCGTACGCCATGTTTGTTCATGTTACATGACTGGACTTCAAGGATGTTAACATTTTTCCAAAAGACTTTGTGGGTCAATCACACCAGGTGATCGCTCGTTAAAGCAATAATATGCGCTAAGATTACCCGCCCAGCTGATCTCAATTTCAACCACAATTGGCCACTATATTACCGCTCCCTAAAGCTGATGTCCATGTTAAAACAACCACATCAACAGAAATCCACTTATTCAAGCTGAACGATGATGGCCAGAGCTTACCCATGGTGTTGTACAATGATTTACATCAACAGAAATCCAACTATTCAAGCTGAAACGATGATGGCAGAGCTTACCCATGGTGTTGTACAATGATTTACATAACAGAAATCCACTTATTCAAGCTGAACGATGATGGCCAGAGCTTACCCATGGTGTTGTACCAATGATTTACATCAACAGAAATCCACTTATTCAAGCTGAACGATGATGGCCAGAGCTTACCCATGGTGTTGTACAATGATTTACATCAACAGTCATCATTTTTGTCAAAGTATGATATACGCTTCCATTCAAAAGTTTGGGGTCACTTAGAAATGTCCTTGTTCTTGAAAGGAAGCACATTTGTTGTCAATTTAAATAACATCAAATTAATCAGAAATACAGCGTAGACATTGTTAATGTTGTAAATGACTATAGTAGACTATTGTAGCTGGAAACTGCAGATTGTTTTAATGGAATATCTACATAGGTGTACAGAGGCCCATTATCAGCAACCATCACTCCTGTGTTCCAATTGCACGTTGTGTTAGCTAATCCAAGTTGATCATTTTAAAAGGCTAATTGATCATTAGAAAAGCCTTTTGCAATTATGTTAGCACAGATGAAAACTGTTGTCCTGATTTTAAAGAAGCAATACAACTGTCTGCCTTTAGACTAGTTGAGTATCTAGCATCAGCATTTGTGGGTTCGATTACAGGCTCAAAATGGCCAGAAACAAAGGACTTTCTTCTGAAACGCGTCAGTCTATTCTTGTTCTGAGCAAGAGGACAAGTACATTAGTGTCTAGTTTGAGAAACAGATACCTCACAAGTCCTCAACTGGCAGCTTCATTAAATAGTACCCACAAAACACCAGTTTCAACGTCAACAGTAAGGAGGCGACTCCGGGATGCTGGCCTTCTAGGCAGAGTTACAAAGAAAAAGCCATATCTCAGACTGGCCAATAAAAAGAAAAGATTAAGATGGGCAAAAGAACACAGACACTGGACAGAGGAACTCTGCCTAGAAGGCCAGTATCCCGGCATCGCCTCTTCACTGTTGACGTTGAGACTGGTGTCAAGGAACTCGTTAATCTGTGTTGTTGTGCTGTTACATTTGTATTGGTGTTTCATGTCCGATGCGCTCAGGGTGTTGTTACAAGTCATTTGCGAGTGCATCATGTACAAAGTCATTTCACTTCCCCTGTGAGAACCATGAGCACAGCTGACTTGGCTTTGCTGTACCGCAGCCGAAGCCTGGCAGCAGCCTACCTACCAAAGGTTGCACAGTGTCCATTACAATGTAGAAAACGCATCTCTATCCCAAACCTTTCAGTAGTTATCTATATTACCCGAGTTTTGTCTTATTCCATTTATTTATATGAAAATGCTAAAACTTTAGATAACAATAGATGGCGAAGTCAAAGATACTGGTTTCCATTTGTTGCAAAGTTTTCCCTAAATGCTTATGACAGATCCAGAACCAGCCAGAGCCAGCTGGCTAATCTTTTGAATACAGTAAAAAACAAACAGCAACAACAACACATTAGCTAGCCAGCTGCACTGACAGCTGTCAGTGCCTTGTTTGTTGATGTTTATACACGTGACGATGTTCCTTCCCCAATTCGTGAATAAGTAGCCTCCATTATTCTTTGGAGGTGGAACCTAAAATAGAGTTTCCGCTCTAGAACAGGAATTAAGTCGAAATAGGGACGGCATTGCCCTCTGGTGGGGTCCTTTACCCCAGTAGTAAGCATTTCACTGTTAGTCTATAACTGTTCTTGACAAAGCATGTGACAAAATAATCGAATTTTATCCTGGTTTTTCAAGACTATTTAGCCCTCTGGTAGGTATTTGCAGTGTGATTTAAAACTCATATCTGAGTAGACTAAGCACAGATCTAACTATTTTGACAATCAGTCTGTACAACTGAAATTACTCATTTTATGAATGTAAAGCTTGTTGGTCTACTTTTCATTTCCAATTTATATAACATGAATAAAAGCTTGTCTTAATACAGTATGGTTGTTTTTTATCAAAAGACAGTAGAGTACAGTAAAGTAGAATGTAATCCAATCAAATTTATTAATGAAGCCTTTCTTACATCAGCTGATGTCACAAAGTGCTGTACAGAAACCCAGCCTAAAACCCCAAACAGCAGGCAATGCAGGTGTAGAAGCACGGTAGCTAGGAACACTCCCTAGAAAGGCCAAAACCTAGGAAGAAACCTAGAGAGGAACCAGGCTATGAGGGGTGGCCAGTCCTCTTCTGGCTGTGCCGGGTGGAGATTATAACAGAACATGGCCAAAATGTTCATAGATGACCAGCAGGTCAAATAATAATAATCACAGTAGTTGTTGAGGGTGCAACAGGTCAGCACCTCAGGAGTAAATGTCAGTTGGCTTTTCATAGCCGATCATTCAGAGTATCTCTACCGCTCCTGCTGTCTCTAGAGAGTAGAAAACAGCAGGTCTGGGACAGGTAGCACGTCCGGTGAACAGGTCAGAGTTCCATAGCCGCAGGCAGAACAGTTGAAACTGGAGCAGCAGCACGGCCAGGTGGACTGGGAACAGCAAGGAGTCATCATGCCAATTAGTCCTGAGTTATGGTCCTAGGGCTCAGGTCCCCCGAGTGAGAGAAAGAAAGAGAAAGAAAGAAAGAATTAGAGAGAGCATACTTAAATTCACACTGGACACCGGATAAGACAGGAGAAGTACTCCAGATATAACAGACTGACCCTGGCCCCCGACACATAAACTACTGCAGCATAAATACTGGAGGCTGAGACAGGAGGGGTCAGGAGACACTGTGGCCCCATCCGATGATACCCCCGAACAGGGCCAAACAGGCAGGATATAACCCCACCCACTTTGCCAAAGCACAGCCCCCACACCACTAGAGGGATATCTTCAATCACCAATTTACCATCCTGAGACAAGGCTGAGTATAGCCCACAAAGATCTCCGCCACGTCACAACCCAGGGGGGGGGGCGCCAATCTGGACAGGAAGATCCCGTCAGTGACTCAACCCACTCAAGTGACGCACCCCTCCTAGGGATGGCATGGAACTATACTGTACTGAACTCTACTTGACTTTCCTGTACTGTTCTGAACTATACTAGACTTTACTGTACTCAAGTTTCTTACAATTCACTGGGTCTATATTCTTACGATAAATATTTTTGAATAATTACCAGCCTTGCTATTTTCAATGTTCCTGATATATCGATATTTCATTGGGCCAAGAGTAAAGAACCTAGACGCAGCTGTCTGGTATCTAACTCGTTTGACTTAATAAAAGTGGAAGTTCAACTGATCTGCTGGTTTATTCTTGTGGGTTTTTGGTTGCGGGTTTTAACATGCAGGTGTCATTTCTTCGGAAGTAGCATTTGAAGAAATCCAGTGGTAAGCAGCAGCTGCCCAATAAGAAAAAAAATAGGATTTACTTTGTTGTACTATTTTAAATATTACATCAACGTTTACAAATTGATCCTCGGAGATGTCTTTACAGCAATGTCATACTTCTTGAATGTGTTCTTAACTGACTTGCCTAGTTAAATAAAGGTGAAATAAAACATCTATGTGGAAACAGATGTATTGGGATAATATTAGAAACAGATGGTCAGATCACTGTACTAGAGTAATGTCATGTGTAATGTATAATTAAGCAATACGGCACGGGTGGGTGTGGTATATGGCCAATATACCACGGCCAAGGGCTGTTCATCGCACGATGCAACGCGGAGTGCCTGGATACAGACCTTAGCCTTGGTATATTGGCCATATGCCACAAATCCCCGAGGTGCCTTAATACAGGCCAGGTCTACAGGCCAGGTCTATTATAATACAGGCCAGGTCTAGTATAATACAGGCCAGGTGTATTATAATACAGGCCAGGTGTATTATAATACAGGCCAGGTCTATTATAATACAGGCCAGGTCTACAGACCAGGTCTAGTATAATACAGGTCAGGTCTATTTTAATACAGGTCAGGTCTACAGGCCAGGTCTATTATAATACAGGCCAGGTTTATTATAGTACAGGCCATGTCAATTATTATACAGACCATGTCTACAGGCCATGTCTATTATAATACAGACCCGGTCTATTATAATACAGGCCAGGTCAATTATTATACAGACCATGTCTACAGGCCAGGTCTAGTATAATACAGTCCATGTCTAGTATAATACAGGCCAGTTCTATTATAATACAGGGCAGGTCTAATATAATACAGGCCAGGTCTATTATAATACAGACCAGATCTATTATAATATAGGCCAGGTCTATTATAATACTGGCCAGGTCTATTATAATACAGGTCAAGTCTATTATAATATAGGCCAGGTCTATTATAATACTGGCCAGGTCTATTATAATACAGGCCAGGTCTCCAGGCCAGGTCTATTATAATACAGGCCAGGTTTATTATAATACAGGGCAAGTCTATTATAATATAGGCCAGGTCTATTATAATACAGGCCGGGTCTATTATTATACTGGAAGGTCTATTATAATAGAGGCCAAGTCTATTATAATATAGGCCAGGTCTATTATAATACTGGCCAGGTCTACAGGCCAGGTCTATTATTATACAGACCAGGTCTACAGGCAAGGTCTAGTATAATACATTCCAGGTCTACAGACCAGGTCTATTATAATACAGGCCAGGTCTACAGNACAGACCAGGTCTATTATAATACAGGCCAGGTCTACAGACCAGGTCTATTATAATACAGGCCAGGTCTACAGGCAAGGTCTAGTATAATACATTCCAGGTCTATTATAATAGATTCCAGGTCTATTATAATACTGGCCAGGTCTATTTTTATACTGGAACGGTCTATTATAATACAGGCAATTTCTAGTATAATAAAGGCCAGGTCTATTATATTACAGACCAGGTCGATTATAATATATGCCACGTCTGTTATAATACAGGCCTGGTCTATTATTATACTGGAAAGGTCTATTATAATACAGGCCAGGTCTATTTTAATACAGGCCAGGTCTATTATTATACAGACCATGTCTACAGGCCAGGTCTAGTATAGTACAGGCCAGTTCTATTATAATACAGGCCAGGTCTATTATAATACAGGCCATGTCTACAGGCCAGGTCTATTATAATACAGGCCAG
>NC_036873.1:7478186-7487619 GCF_002910315.2 Salvelinus sp. IW2-2015
CAGTCTCAACCTGGCTGAACCTGTCTGAAACAGCTGGCTGGGATGAACCTCACCATCGCTGACCTTAGTGAGGTACTGCTACCTGAAGTGTCTGCTCATGTGTGTGTGTGTCTGTGTTGAATAAAATAGGGTGTATCATGTGCATAAATAGGGTGTATCCGTGTTGATAAATAGGGTGTATCGTGTTGATAAATAGGGTGTATCGTGTTGAATAAATAGGGTGTATCGTGTTGAATAATAGGGTGTATCATGTTATAAATAGGGTGTATCGTGTTGATAAATAGGGTGTATCGTGTTGATAAATAGGGTGTATCGTGTTGATAAATAGGGCTGTATCGCTGTTGATACAATAGGGTGTATCGTGTTGATAAATAGGGTGTATCGTGTTGATAAATAGGGTGTATCGTGTTGATAAAAGGGTGTATCGGTTGATAAATAGGGTTATCTGTTAAAGTATCATGTATAAGGGTGTATCAGTAAGTTCAGGACTTAGTTAGAAGTGTGTGTGTTGGAGGGAGGGAGGGAGGGGTGCTGAGTGTGTGTGTGTTGGAGGAGGGGGGTGTTGGGTGGGAGGTGGGAGGGGTGCTGGTGTGTGTGTGTTGGGAGGAGGGAGGGGTGCTTGTTGTGGAGGGAGGAGGGAGGTGAGGGTGCTGTGTGTTGGGAGGGAGGAGGGGTTGCTGTGTGTTGGGAGGGAGGGGAGGAGGGAGGGGTGCTGTGTGTTGGAGGGAGGGAGGGGGGAGGGAGGGAGGGGTGCTGTGTGGAGGAGGAGGGGTGCTGTGTGTGTGTGTGTGTTCGAGGGGGGACGGAGGGGTGCTGGATATGGAGTGAAATGGAAAACATAATGCTGGCCTGAGTGAAAACTTCACAGAACTTTCCTGAAACTAACAAGATGTAAACGATTATACACACACTGCATGTCACACTTTGTTTAACTCTAAGTGTGTTATATAAAGCTGTAGTGTGATCAGAGGCATACAGTGTTGACTACATACACCTTCTACTGTAGTTAACATGGGAACTAACACAAAATTGTATGAAATTGTTTGCAAGGGTTTAGGGGTAGGGTTAGGGTTAGGGCTAGGCTAGGGTTAGGGTAGGGTTAGGGGTAGGGTTAGGGCTAGGGTTAGGGGTAGGGTTTAGGGTTAGGGGTTAGCGGGTTAGGGGCAAGGTTAGGGTTAGGAGTTAGGCAAGGATAGGGTTAGGGCAAGCGTTAGGGTTAGGGGTAGGGGTTAGGTTAGGGTTAGGGTAGGGGGGTTAGGGGTTGGGTTAGGGTTAGGGTTAGGGGTTAGGGTTAGGGGTAGGGTTAGGGTTATTAAAAAGGTCTTAACCAGTATTAACATTTAGCCGGTCAAATCGAATTCTGCAGATACCCTCTAATGACAGTTAAAAAGGTCTGTAGGCAAGATTTCCCAGAAGTCAGTTACTTTTATTATATTGTGTGACTGTGTGTACATTCCATCTTCAGCCTCGGTGCTTGTTGTGTGGCTGTGTGTGAGAGAATAGTGTGTACTGTGGTACCGTGTGCGTCTCTCCTGCGTCCACGCTGTAATCATGAGCCTCTGCAACGTGTTCAGCCTGACCGTGATACAGGACGAGGCTGTTTCCTCACAAAGCCTCTGTTGTCACGCGGGTTAGCCCCGAAGCTTTACTAAAGGTTACACAGGAATTTACCCAGCACCAGAATACAGCGAGATAGCATCACTCACACTCAGGCATACTGTGTATACACACTGATAGTAATCAGAGAGGACTCGCATGCTAAATGGGAGTTATGACTTTCACTTAAAACTATGTCAAAAAATGTATTCCTTTCCTAAGAGCCAACTCCCATGGGATTCCCGTTCAAGGTCTCCCAAACTGTAGAGATGGACAGTACAGTGAAAAACACAAATGTAGATTGGAAAAACACACAGAACTAAAGGCAAGGCCACCGGTCTTTTCACACTTGTATTTGAATGAAGTCTTCTTTCCTCTTCAGGTGGATAAAGACTTCATCCCTGGCCTGATGTACATCAGAGACAACGAGGCCACGACTGAGGAGTTTGAGGGCATGACTCTCCCCTTCACGGTCCCTAACGCCAGCGGACAGGACATTCAGCTCAGCTCTAAATACTCCCACATCACCCTGGAGAACAGGGCGGAGTATGTCCGCCTCGCCATCAACTACAGGTGAGAACAACTACATACCACCAGTGTTCCCTCTAAGCTGCGTACGCTACCGATCCCCAGTGTTCCCTCTCAGCTGCGTACGCTACTGATCCCCAGTGTTCCCTCTAAGCTGCGTACGCTACCGATCCCCAGTGTTCCCTCTCAGCTGCGTACGCTACCGATCCCCAGTGTTCCCTCTAAGCTGCGTACGCTACTGATCACCAGTGTTTCTCTAACTGCGTACGCTACTTGATCACCAGGTTTCCTCTAAGCTGCGTACGCTACTGATCACATGTTTCCCTCTAAAGCTGCACGCACATACTGATCCCCAGTGTTCCCTCTAAGCTGCGTACGCTACTATCACACAGTGTTCCCTCTAAGCTGCTCGCGCATTACTATCCCAGTTGTCCTCTAAGCTGCGTACGCTACTGATCACCAGTGTTCCCTATAAGCTGCGCGACTACTGATCCCCAGTGTTCCCTCTAAGCTGCGTAGCTACCGATCCCCAGTGTTTCCCTCTAGCTGCGTACGCTATCTGAATCACCACCGTGGTTCCCTCTGAGCTGCGTACGCTACCGATCACCAGTGTTCCCTCTAAGCTGCGGCGCGCTACGTGATCACCAGTGTTCCCTCTAAGCTGCGTACGCTACCGATCCCAGTGTTCCCTCTAAGCTGCGTAGCTACCGATCACCAGTGTTTCCCTCTAACTGCGTACGTACCGATCCCAGTTGTTCCTCTAAGCTGCGTACGCTACCCGATCACCAGTGTTCCCTCTAAGCTGCGTACGCTACGATCCACCAGTGTTCCCTCTAAGCGTCGTACGCTACTGATCCCCAGTGCTTCCCTCTAAGCTGCATGCGCTACTGATCACCCAATGTTCAGAGTTGTCCCCTTTAGTTACACTATCAACGTTTTACTTCTGCTGTGAGATGCGTGCTCGAATCAACAAATTATTATCATTTCATGTACATAGCCGAACACACTAACTATCCAAGAGATTTGTTGATAGGCGAACGCATTCACATTCATGCGCAAGGACTCAGCCAGTAACTCTACACAGACGGAGCAGTAATAACCAATCAGAGCGCTGCAGTAGGCCTGGTATGCAAATAGTACCATTGCCATATAGATCTGTGCCATTTACTTTGAACTGGACTGTGTTTACAGCATGACTGTCGCGTGACTAACTGAACTGGGACTGTGTGTACGAGCATGAGCGGTCCGTGACTAGTGAACTGGACTGGTGTTTACAGCATTATGCGTCGTGACTAGCTTGAACTGGACTGTGTTTACAGCTGTGGTCGTGACTAGGCTGAAACTGACTGGCTTTACAGCTGTGGTCGTGACTAGCTGAACTGGACTGTTTTATACCAGCATAGCGTGTCGTGACTTAGCTAACTGGACTGTGTTTACAGCGATTAGCGGTCGTGAGTCCATGTGATTGAGATCAAAGCAAAGCAGCTGCATGTAGCCACGTGTTGTGTCCTATTTTGTAAAGTAGTTTCTTGCATCAACCACAGCAGCCGTTTCACACACACCTCAGTCACATCCCTTAAATCAAAATCAAATGTAATTTATAAAAGCCCTTCTGTAACCATCAGCTGACATATCCAAGTGCTGTACAGAAACCCAGCCTAATACCCCAAACAGCAGCAATGGCAGCGTGAGAAGCCGCGTGCTAGGAAAAACTCCTAGAAAGGCCAAAACCTAGGAACGAAACCTAGAGAGGAACCAGGCTCTAGGGGCCCTAGAAAGGCCAAACCTAGGAAGAAACCTAGAGAGGAACCAGGCTCTGAGGGGTGGCCTAGAAAGGCCCAAACCTAGAAGAAACTAGAGAGGAACCAGGCTCTCGAGGGGTGGCCCTAGACAAGGCAAAACCTAGAAGAAACTAGAGAGGAACCAGGCTCTGACGGGTGGTCCCTTAGAAAGGCAAAACCTAGGAAAAAGACCTAGAGGAGAGCCCAGGCCTGAGGGGTTCCCGTAGAAAGGCCAAAACCTGAAGAAACCTTTTCTGTCTCTCATGTTCCAATAAAAAAAAAAAAAATCAACCTTATTTAACCAGGTAGGCTAGTGAGAACAAGTTCTCATTTGCACTGCGGCCTGGCAAGATAAAGCAAAGCAGTGTGAACAGACAACAACCACAAATTAAACCTACCATTAAAATTATTAGACTGATAATTTCTTTGTCAGTGGGCAACGTACAAAATCAGCAAGGGATAATAACTTTTTCCCATCACTGTAACTGTAGGGATTCTTTTCTCTCAATCCTCCTGGTTTTACCACGTGTCCGTGTCTGGTCTCCCACAGGCTCCATGAGTTGTGATGAGCAGGTGCAGCTGTGAAGGGAAGGATGCTCGGTCGTACCTGTCCCTCTGCTCTCCTTTCACTGATATGGCTAGAGACAATGTAAGTACACACAAACTAAGTTTAAAACGTAAAGAGGGATGGATACTGTGTGAATGCTCCCACAGTTGTATTGTGCAGATTTCTTGATCCACTTGTCTTCAACAGGCATTAATAGCATCTAGAATCCCTCACTGAACGCTATATGGAACTCTGTCATCAATGTGGTTTCTCTGTCTTCCTCTCTCTCTCTCTGTCTCTCTCTGCTCCTCTCTCTCTCTGTCTCGCTCTCTCTCTCTCTCTCTCAGTCTCGCTCTCTTCTGTTCTCGTCTCTCTTCTTCTATCTCGTCTCTTCTCTCGTCTCCTCTCTCTGTTCTCTAACTGTCTCTTCATTCTCTCTCTGTCTCTCTCTCTCTGTCTTCTTCTGTCTCTCTCTCTCTCTCGCTCTCTCTGTTCTCGCTCTCTCTGTCTTGCCTCTGTCTCACTTGTTCTCTCTCTCTCTCTCTGTTACCCTACCTCTGGGCCTGGTCTGCTTACCTTCTCGGGCCTGGTCGTAATAGTGATCTGTAAGGAATACGAGGATCTACTTGTCCATATATGATATACTGTGTCCGGTGTGTGGCAGTCCAGACTCCCATCATATGATAGCACAGTAGTAGCCACCATAACGGTGTTGGAAGCTACCCTCTCCTCTCATCCACTGGTTCTGGAGGTCATCGGAGTCCTTCCCACACAGAGCGATCTCTGTTCCTGCGCTTCGCTCTGGGGACGGACACGCTCACGCCCATCCGCTGACTTCAGGGGACGGCTTCGTATGTCCAGGTGAAGAATTGTCAGTCAGCCAGGCAATTATCATCAACTCTCTTGTCCCCGCCATTTGAATCGTTGAACTCTCTACTGTATATGCCATCTCTCCTTTCAGGAACGATACCATGCAGGAACCGATCCTTTATCAGATACATGGACTGGTACCAGAGAATACTTCTAGATATATGGACTGGTACATACAGGAACGATTACATGGACTTGGTACCACACAGGAACCATACTTATCTAGATATAATGGACTGGTACACACAGGAACATACGCATCTAGATACATGGACTGGTACCACACAGGAACATACGTACTAGATATATGGACTGGTACCACCACAGGAACCAAATATCGTATCTAGATACATGGACTGGTCCACACAGGAACCAATACTATCTAAGATAATGGACTTGGTACCACACAGGAACCATATCGTATCTTAGATTATGGACTGGTACCACACAGGAACCATAAACGTATCTAGATATATGACTGGTACCAGATACCAGGACCATACGTATCTAGATATATGGTACTGGTACGCACACAGAACCATAACGTATCTAGCATATATGACTGGTACCATACAGGAACCATACGTATCTAGATATATGGACTGGTACCATACAGGAACCACAAGTATCTAGATATATGGACTGGTACCCTACAGGAACCATACGTATCTAGATATATGGACTGGTACCACACAGGAACCATACGTATCTAGATATAGTGGACTGGTACATCCAGGAACCATACGATCTAGATATATGGACTGGTACAACACAGGAACCATTACGTTATCTAGATATCTGGACTGGTACCACACAGGAACCATACGTATTAGATATCTGACGGGTACACACAGGAACATACGTCTTCTAGATACAATGACTGGTACCCATACAGGAACCATACGTATCTAGATACATGGACTGTACCCACCAGGACATACGTATCTAGATACATGGACTGGTACATACAGGAACGCATACGTATAGATACATGGACTGGTACCATACAGGAACCATACGTATCTAGATACAATGGGACTGTACAATACAGGAACCATAGCGTATCTAATACATGACTGGTACCATACAGGAACCATACGTAATCTAGATTTAGTGGACTGTACCCTACAGGACCATACGTATCTAGATAATCATGGGACTGGTACACACAGGAACCATACGTATCTAGATATATGGACTGGTACACACAGGAACCATACGTTTAGATATATGGAGCTGGTACACACAGGAACCACTACGTATCTTAGATATATGGACTGGACATCCGGAACATACGTATCTAGATACATGGATGGTACGCACCAGGAACCATACGTATCTTTAGAAAAAAATACCATGGGGAAACTGGTACCCTAACAGGAACCATACGTATCTAGAATAGCATGGACTGGTACATACAGAACCATACGTATCTAGATACATGGACTGTACCATACAGGAACAACGTAGCTAGAATCATGGACTGGTAGCATACAGCACCATACGTATCTAGAATCTATGGACTGGTACATACAGGAACCACACGTATCTAGATATATGGACTGGTTACACACAGGAACCATACGTCTAGATACATGGACTGGGTACCATACAGGAACATACGTATCTAGATACATGGACTGGTACCATACAGGAACCATACGTATCTAGATATATGGATGGTACCCTACAGGAACCATACGTATCTAGATACATGGACTGGTACACACAGGAACCATACGGTATCTAGATATATGGCTGGTACCATACAGGAACCATAACGTATCTAGATAAGGACTGGTACCAACACAGGAACCATACTATCTAGATCCATGGACTGGTACCTATACAGGAACCATAGTATCTAGCTACAGGACTGGTACCATACAGGAACATACGTATCTGATATATGGCTGGTACCATACAGGACCATACGTATCTAGATATATGGACTGTACTACACAGGAACGATACGAGTGGGGCAAACGCATAGGTATAACCACACACTGACTAACGAGGTGACACCAATCAGCCCAGTGCTAATCTACTACGTGCTAATGTGTAAACTCAAAACAGATATGGAAAAACCAAATCTGTAACAGTAGTTATCATGTAAACACAAATATAATGTTCTTAAATAATGTTCATGTTTAATATTTAGTGAAGACATCATATTTCGAGTATCTGTTAATCTTTGGCTCACAATTTGGTAAAAAAAGGTATGTTTTTCATTCATTAATCATTTGCACCGGATCGATGCTTACTGTGAATCTTAACATTTAAACCGGATCGATGCTTACTGTGAATCTTAACATTTGACGGATCGATGCTTACCTGTGAATCTTAAACATTTAAAATCCGGGATCATGCTTACTGTGAATTTTAAACATTTGAACGGGATCGATGCTTACCTGTGAACTTAAAACATTTAAACCGGATCGATGCTTACTGTGAATCTTAACATTTGAGCCGGATCGATGCTTAGCCTGTGAATCTTAACATTTGAAGCCGAATCGATGGCTTACCTGTGAATCTTAAACATTTGAGCCGGATCGATGCTTACCTGTGAATCTTAAACATTTGAGCCGGATCGATGCTTACCTGTGAATTTAAACATTTGAGCTGGGGACAGTTGGCTCATCCTGTGATCTTACTAATTTGTTTCTCCCATGTAATACTAATAGTCCTGTTGCCAATACTGGTTAGTTTTACATCTATTTGACTGTTAGTGTTACGTTTATATAGACTGTTAGTGTTTACGTTTATATAGACTGTTTAGTGTACATTATATAGACTGTTAGTGTACGTTTATCTAAGACTGTTAGTGTTTCGTTTATATAGACTGTAGTGTTTACGTTTATATAGACGTTAGTGTTACCATTTATATAGACTGTTAGTGTTACGTTTTATATAGACTGTTAGTGTTACGTTTATATCGACTGTTAGTGTTACGTTTATATCGACTGTTCGATTACGTTTATATAGACTGGTTAGTGTTACGTTTATATAGACTGTTAGTGTTACGTTTAATATAGACGTTTAGAGTTACGTTTATATAGACCTGTTCGTGTTACGTTATATAGACTGTTAGTGTTACGTTTATATAGACTGTTAGTGTTACGTTTATAAGACTGTTAGTGTTACAACTTTATATAACTGATTAGTGTTACGTTTATATAGACTGTTATGTTACGTTTATATAGACTGTAGTGTTACGTTTATATAGTGTTAGTGTTACGTTATATAGCTGTTAGATTTAACGTTTATATAGACTGTTAGTGTCGTTTATATAGACCTGTTAGTGTTTACGATTATAAGACGTTAGTGTTACTTTATATCGACTGTTAGTTTTACGTTATTAGATGTTGTGTTTACATTTATATAGATGTTAGTGTCTACGTTTATATAGACTGTTAGTGTTACGTTTATATGACCTGTTAATGTTACGTTTATATAGACTGTTAGTGTTACAATTTTTATATTAGACTGTAGCTTTAAATCAAATACAATTTTATACGTCAATCCAACCATGGGTGAGGCAGATTGTTAATGCGAGATGTAGTGAAATGCTTTTGCTTCTAGTTCGACAATGAGTAAGAACCAAACGAGTAATTAAACCTAACAATTCCACCTACTTACGCTTACACTACACACAACGAAAGTGGATAAAGAAATTGTACATAAAGATATATGCATGCAGTGTGTACAAACGGCATACAATGAGCAGATGTATGATTGACGGTATATACATATGAATGAGTACTGTAGGCGTATATAAACATAAAATGGCAGAGTTTAAAGTGCTAGTGGTACATGTTATTGCATAAAGATGCAAAGATGCATGTAGATAATAGATGTAACAGAGTAAACATACAATGTAGTGATAATGTAGGCTGTATGTAAACATTATATTAGATGGCATTGTTAAAGGGCTAGTGGTGACATTTTTAACATAATTTCATCAATATTTTAAAAGTGAGCTTGGATTGACAGTATGTTGGCAGCGCCGCTAAATGTTGAGTGGTGGCTGTTTAACAGCTGATGCCTTGAGATAAAGAGCTGTTTTTCAAGTCTCTCGGTCCCTGCTTATGCACGCTTGTACTGACCTCGC
>NC_036873.1:7492102-7513756 GCF_002910315.2 Salvelinus sp. IW2-2015
CTGAGCAGTCTAATAAATAGTGGGCCGGGAAGATAGTGAGAATCTACAACACTTATCATATTCCTTTCATACACATATATATATATCTGTATCTGTATCTGATATGTGTTGTGTCCATCTCCAGTAATCGCAGATGTATATGACTTTTCCTTATATTCTTATAGTAAGTTTTATTACACATTTGTATCCCAATGGCTATTTACAACACCTACCTCTCCAGCCCCCCTTCTCTCAATCCATTATGTTGTATCCTTTATTATTATTATTATCATATTACTTATTATCATTTGGTGGAACTATTCCATTTGAAGGAATTCATTTATTTTAATGCAAAAAAAAAAGCTATAATTTGGCAAGCAGAAAAGGGGAAGCTGTTATCTCCGTACTCGATAACTATGCAAAGCCTCTCTGACTATCTCACCCTTTATGACCAACTACACCACCGTGTTAACCCACTATGCCACCAGGAATTACCTTCTGAAGAAAATAGCTTAGAATCAACAATGTGATGATCATTGATAAATAATGTCAAATCAAGGTATTGGTGCGGTATGTTTGTAAGCTCAATTATAGTGGAGAAACGTAGCTACACAAAAAAAACATACTTGAAATCTATTCAGTAAATCCAAATTAAAATAAAATGCATTTACTGTAGTAGTCGAAAAAGCGACACGATTTTAGAATTTCCAACTTTGTTGATCAGAATGACTTGTTCACCACAAGTGGCGATAGTAATGACGTTGAGTCGTACTATCTATTACATCCATGGTCCTAATGAGCAGGTCTGATTTACTCAGCCTAGAGGTCAGATAGCTGAATCCCTACGCCTAGGCCTAGGGGATAGGGTTAGGGGTTAAGGATAGGGGTTAGGGACTAGGGGATAGGTCTACGGAGATAGGACTAGGGAAAGGGCTAGGGGATGGGTTTAGGGATAGGGGTTGGGCTTAGGGGATCATGGTTACGCGGGATAGGGGTTAGGGGCTAAGGGGATATGGTTAGGGGATAGGGCTAGGGATAGGGTTAGGGGATACGTGTAGGGGTTAGGGCTAGGATAGGGATATGCGATCCCGGGGATAGGGCTAGGGAGGAATAGGGACTAGGGGATAGGGCGGGGGAGTAGGACTAGGAAGATAGGGTTAAGGCTAGGGGATATGGATAGGGATAGGGAAAGGGCCTAAGGATAGGGGCGATAAGGGCAGGGGATATGCTAGTGGACAGGGCTAGGGGATAGGGCTAGGGGATGAGGACTAGGAAAGGGCAGGGGATTTGGGTTAGGAATAGAGACCGAGGACCCCCCGCCATGATCAGAGATCAGAGACTATATCCCAATGGCACCTGATTCCCTATATAGTGCACTCTACTTTAGACCAGAGCCCTATAGAACCCTTATTCCCTATTATGTGCACTACTGTAGACCAGGGCCCTATAGAACTCTATTCCCTATATATGTTGCACTACTTAGAACCAGAGCCCTATAGAACCCTATCCCTATATAGTGCACTACTGTAGACCAGAGCCTTATAAGAACCATATTCCCCCTATATAGGCACTGACTTTTGAGCCAGTGGTGCACTATTAAAGGGTGCCATTTGGAAGGCAGACAGACAGACACGACAGACAACAGGCCTATCGTTTAGCTTTAAGTTATTTCATTCATGTTGTTTATTCTTCAAACATTCCACTGGCCTACTCATCTTCGTACTGATAATAATCATTTGTTATACAAAATGCTTGTTATTGTTGTCTTTTTGTGTATTGTTGTTTGTTATTGTACCTTTTTGTTCTATGATTTTCCTTGTCTTTACGGCTTTAATCTTGACATGTTGAACAATGAAGTAATTTGCATTTTTTTTGATCAGCTGTGAATTTGTACTGACGGCGTTCATGCTGTCGGATTTGCGTGTGTGTGTGTGTGTGTGTGCGTGTGTTGTGTCGTGTTGTGTGTGTGTGTGTGATGTGTGTGTGTGTGTGTGTGTGTTGTGTGTGTGTGTGTGTGGTGTGTTGTGTGTGTGTGATGTGTGTGTGTGTGTGAGTGTGTGAAGTAATCCTGTAGTAGTAATGACGTATCATAGGTTAGTTAAGTTAGTTACGTTTAGGTGACACCTCCGTCAGTCCCACGCTCCTTTCTCTTCTTCTGTCTATCACACGCCTCCGTTCATGTGTCGTCTGCGTCACGTGTATCTCAGGGGGCGAGAGACTGATCTATCTTAACACCAAAAATACAATTAGAAAAGGCACAAATAAAGATTAGTCACAATATCACTGAGAGAACCTTCCTGTCACGAAGCCTATGCGACACAGTCATGGGGTCCCCTGAGAGAACCTTCCTGTCACGACACAGTCAATGGGGTTCCCCTGAGAAACCTTCCTGTCACTGACACAGTCAATGGGTTTCCCCTGAGAGAACCTTCCTGTCACTGACACAGTCAATGGGGTTCCCCTGAGAGAAACCATTCCTGTCACTGACACAGTCAATGGGTTCCCCTGAGAGAACCTTCCTGTCACTGACACAGTCAATGGGGGTCCCCTGAGAGAACCTTCCTGTCACTGACACAGTCAATGGGGTTCCTCTGAGAGAACCTCCTGTCACTGACACAGTCAATGGGGTTCCCTGAGAGAACCCTTCCTATCACTGACACAGTCAATGGGGTTCCCCTGAGAGAAACCTTCCTGCCACTGAAACACTAGACAACACAGTCAATGGGGGTTCCCCTGAGAGAACCTTCCTGCCACTGAAACACTAGACAACACAGTCAAGGGGTTCCCCTGAAAGAACCTTCCTGTCACTGAACACTAGACAACACAAGTCAATGGGGTTCCCCTGAGAGAACCTTCCTGTCACTGAAACACTAGACAACACCAGTCAATGGGTTCCCCTGAAAGAACCTCGCTGTTGGAACAGTAGAATTGGAATGAGAACGCCTTGTTCTAAGAGGATCACATCGTTCTATAGCTACCATGTCCCTGTACTGTATACCATCTAGCTACATAGTCTAAGACCATGTCCCTGCTTACTGATACCATCTTGCTACATAGTCTAAAGAACCATGTCCCTGTTACTGTATACCATCTAGCTACATAGTCTAAAGACCATGTCCCTCTACTGTATACCAGTCTAGCTACATAGTCTAAAGACCATGTCCTTGTACGGTATACCATCTTGCTACATAGTCTAAAGACCATGTTGAATCCGAGAATGTGACTGAAATAAATATTATGACATATATTGATTATAGTGATATATTTAGCCGCCCGAGAAAACGTCTGTAAATGAACACAACAACAACGACAGAATATATGCTAACCAGCCAGTCAAAACATAGGAACCACCCAAATACACAGCAGTTAAGACATTAGTTAGTCATCACACCTGGACACCTGCTTCTGAAATGGCACCCTATACCCTATGAAGTGCACTACATAGAGATTAGGGTGCCATTCTGGTCAAAACTAGGCACTACATAGGGATTAGGGTGCCATACTGGTCAAAACTAGTGCACTACATAGGGATTAGGTGCCATACTGGTCAAAACTAGTGCACTACATAGGGATTAGGGTGCCATACTGGTCAAAACTAGTGCACTACATAGGGATTAGGTGCCATACTGGTCAAAACTAGTGCACTACATAGGGATTAGGGTGCCATTCTGGTCAAAAACTAGTGCACTACATAGGGATTAGGGTGCCATACAAGGTGCCATACTGGTCAAAACTAGTGCACTACATAGGATTAGGTGCCATACTGGTCAAAACTAGTGCACTACATAGGGATTAGGGTGCCATACTGTCAAAAACTAGTGCACTACATAGGGATTAGGGTGCCATTACTGGTCAAACTAGTGCACTACATAGGGATTAGGCTGCCATACTGGTCCAAAACTAGTTGCACTACATAGGATTAGGGTGCCATACTGGTCAAAACTAGTGCACTACATAGGGATTAGGGTGCCATACTGGTCAAAACTAGTGCACTACATAGGGAATTAGGGTGCCATTTTGAAAACAGTCTATGTAACAACAACACACACCATGTGTTTATCAGTAGGCATCTCTATGGGACCTGTGCTCTCTTCTATTCCCATGTGTTTATCAGTAGGCATTCTCTTATAGGGACCTGTGCTCTTCTATTCCCATGTGTTTATCAGTAGCATCTCTATAGGGACCTGTGCTCTCTCTATTCCCATGTGTTTATCAGTAGGCATCTCTATAGGGACCTGTGCTCTCTCTATTCCCATGTGTTTATCAGTAGGCATCTCTATAGGGACCTGTGTGCTCTCTCTATTCCCATGTGTTTATCAGTAGGCATCTCTATAGGGACCTGTGCTCTCTCTATTCCTCCAAGAGGAACTGTGATTTTTAAGATACCACTCCAGCCTGATCCCAGATCTGTTTCTGCTCTCTGTGACAACTCCCATTGATGTCATTGTTATGGCAATTCCATAGGAGTTGTCAACGAGAGCGGAAACAGGCACCCAGGCAAACAGGACAGGCACCCAGGCTTAAACAGACTGGCACCCAGGCTAAACAGACTGCACCCAGCAAACAGCACTGCACCCAGCTAAACTACTGGTACCCAGGCTAAACAGACTGCAACCCAGGCTAAACTGACTGGCACCCAGGCTAAACAGAACTGGCACCCCAGGCTAACACTGACTGGCACCCAGGCTAAACTGACTGGCACCCAGGCTAAACTGACTGGCACCCAGGCTAAACAGACTGGCACCCAGGCTAAACAGACTGGCACCCAGGCTAAACACACCTTCCATCTCTCTCCTTCTACAACGTATCTCTCTCCATCCACCACGTGGAGGCTGATACAATGAGGATGACTAACTTTGTGTGACGTGAATTATGAAACTGTATGAAATTACAATTGTCTCACACATGAACATTGTAAATTACTATGTTAAAGAAAGACTCTGCTAAATGTCATATATTATTGTCTTAGTCATTGTTTTCAAGGAGATGTTGTATTTCCTGTTTCCTTCACCATGTACTGTTCTAATAAAGTCACATGACTGTCCTTATTCGCCTGGTATGTCTGTTCTATTCATTAAACCTTTTTGTTTTGTTTTGTCTTAAGAGTCTTTAGGTTTTTTTAAAGAAATCTCCCTCCCCCCAAAAAATATTATTATTTTACAAACACTTCTTTTTTTTATACTACCACTGACTTAGCTGATAACTCAACTAGTATGTAGAGGGAAAACAGGCCGCTTACTAAGATTGTGATATGTTCAGTGGTGACCCGTGTTTCAGGGCAGAGCCCTGTTTTGAGAACCACCTGTTTTACATTTTTTGTTGTTTTTCTGATTTGCATGTTATTTTTGGCATTAATACGTGTCACATATCAGTTTGCAAACAATGTAAAATCATTGATTTAATAAAGCTGAACACAAATATTGTCTCTTTTTTTGTTGTCTTGAGTAAGGCAGCTCCAAAATGCAGGTGTTTCAGCCTAGCTCAGTGCTTTCTGTGGTAGGCGGGGCAGCCAACCGAAAATACGGAGCGTAGGGGTTGGTAATGTTCTCTAGTTACGCCGTGATTGGCTCAGTGTTCTGTCTCTCGTGGGGACACTACACTACTTCACTGCAAAATCTACGGGGAGAGCTCGAAAATTAAATAGAGGTGCCCATCCAAGAAGTCTCAAGGTCATTGGCCACAGATAAAATGAAGTCAAAACACGTAATATGTACGTACAGCAGCTTTGATTGGACTGATCATGTCAACATCATACTTTTCAAAGTCTTAGCTAGCAAACTAGGCTAGCAGTCATCATGAATCAAGTKGACAATCTACTGGCAAATCCTTTTTAATCCTTGTCATATGAAGAGAAATTATGAAGATAAATTATAGATAAAATGTATCGGTGCTCATCGGCCATTGGACATCAACATTACACAACAAGTTGTAAATCTCAAATTCAACAATGASTGGTTTGGAAGGAATCAGTGGTTAACTGCAAGTGGTGCAAAGCAATCACTAGCCTGCTATTCAGTGGAGTGGATGTGCGGTCCAAATCTGGGTTTAAGGGTCTCTTTTCCAAGCTTAAAAGGATAAACATTCAACATTGGACATGSTGTCAATCCAGCATGATTTATGGCGTGTTAAAAACAACTGGAAACTCTGAACTGGGAAATCTTAGACTTCAGTGAGTTCAAATCAACTGGGAAGTTGTGGGAGCTCCTTTCTGGGAAATAGGTTTTGAGCGGTCATCCAACTCGGAATTCCATGTGAGGAACTCGGTCCTCTTTCTAGAACTCCGACCTGAAGATCACGAATGTCATGATTCGACCTTGTTTTTTTCAGAGTTCCCAGTTGTCTTGAAAGCACCATAAATCTGGAGAATGACAGACTTTGATGACAAAGTTTGATGACAAAATTTGTCCACGAAGGACCACCACGCCACCTTCCTGTTCAAGTGAGCACAGCACAACAAGGTGAGTTCAAAAATGTATTTTATGCTGCTGCATAAATGATGTAATATGCCAGGGAGATATGTATACTGTAGCTAAGAAAGTAATACTTAGTATATGTTGTGTAGTAAGCTGTTAGTAGCCCATGTGCCTCACCATAATAATTTGGTCCCTTTTCCCCTCATAATTTCAAATACTGTTCTGATTTGGTGATGCACATGTAGCCTATAGCCTGTTTTAGAGAAATGTAATCATCGAATATTGTAAGAGCTTTTATTGTCTGCTTATATGCCCCCTTTATTTATCCTACGGTTCTGACTTGGTGTACAGGGAGAATACTGTAAGAACTGCCCATGTTCTGAATTCTGTCRCTGTACATTTCAAAAGTGCTGAACAAATTATTGTTATGACTACGTCCATCCACTCGTCGTCTCCTTATGCCATAGTTTGTACATCTCAGTTGTCAGTAGAAACCACATTTGTTTAAGCAAGTCAGCCATATCAGCTATGTNCTGTACATTTCAAAAGTGCTGAACAAATTATTGTTATGACTACGTCCATCCACTCGTCGTCTCCTTATGCCATAGTTTGTACATCTCAGTTGTCAGTAGAAACCACATTTGTTTAAGCAAGTCAGCCATATCAGCTATGTGTTTTAAAAAGGCAGCAAATGAGGCTGAATGAACTGTTTCGATGCCGGACAAGTCTCCGCTGATAGCCAGGTGTAGCGGTGGTAAGGTGTTGGGACTCTGCTGATGGGACTCTGCTGTTGGGACAGCTTTATGTAAGCCCTAACAGTGTGTGGGCACCATTTGTCACTGTTATAGTCCAATTTATATATTGTTTAGTATTGTGTTGTGTAGCGACTTTGCTGGCATGCATTAAAAAACAAATTGGGGGAGTTTGCCCCACTAAGATTTACATGCTAAAATCGCCACTGGATATGTTGTTGCCTCACCTAGCTATCTTAAGATGAATGCACTACTGTAAGTCTCTCTGGATAAGAGCGTCTGCTAAATGACTAAACATGTAAATGTAAAATGTTGTCTCAATGAGATACACATCACTTCCGCAGGAAAGAAATYATTCAAGATAGCAGGTGTTGATGTGCTGTGTTGTTTGTTGTGGAAGAGAGATTCTCTGCTTTCATTCAAGATGAGTCTATTGGCAATAGTAATAAAAACACATCAATGAAACCGTATAAATGTTTTGATGCCAACTCTAATGACCGTTCCTGCTTCCTTGCCCTGGAGTCGTGCAGGACCTCTATAGAGGGCAGGTGGCAGCCGGAGTCTGCAGTTTGTCCTTGCAGCAGGCAGACACAGATCCAACGATGGTGATGGAAGAGGTGAGGATGGACTCAAGGCTGGATGAGYAAAACCAGATCAGGATTGACTGGGAGATTTGACGTTTTTTTCAGCTGGACATGTTCAGCTGGGAGAGTTTGTCTTTTAGCATTTCTGGAATGATCAAATAAAATCAAATGTATTTATAAAGCCCTTCTTACATCAGCTGATATCTCAAAGTGCTGTACAGAAACCCAGCCTAAAACCCCAAACAGCAAGCAATGGTGTAGAACACGGTGGTAGGAAAACTCCCAGAAAGGCCAAAACCTAGGAGAAACCTAGAGAGGAACAGGCTATGAGGGTGGCCATTCTCTTCTGGCTGTGCCGGGTGGAATTATAAAGAACTGACCAAAATGTTCAAATTTCATAAATGACCAGCAGGGTCAAATAATAATAATCACAGTAGTTATCGAGGGTGCACAAGTCAGCACCTCAGGAGTAAATGTCAGTTGGCTTTTTCAAGCCGATCATTAAGAGTATCTCTACTGCTCCTGCTGTCTCTAGAGAGTTGAAACAGCAGGTCTGGGACAGGTAGCACGTCCGTTGAACAGTTCAGGGTTCCATAGCAACAGGCAGAACAGTTGAAACTGGAGCAGCAGCACGGCCAGTGGACTGGGACAGCAAGGAGTCATCATGCAAGGTAGTCCGTAGACATGGTCCTGAGGCTCAGGTCTCCGAGAGAGAGAAAGAAAGAGAGAAAGAGAGAATTAGAGAGAGCATACTTAAATTCAACAGGACACCGGATAAGACAGGAGAAGTACTCCAGATATAAACACTGACCCTAGCCCCCGACACATAAACTAATGCAGCATAAATACTGGAGATGAGACAGGAGGGTCAGGAGACACTGTGGCCCCATCCGATGATACCCCGCGAACAGGGCCAAACAGGAAGGATATAACCCACCACTTTGCCAAAGCACAGCCCCCACCAATAGAGGGATATCTTCAACACCAACTTACCATCCTGAGACAAGGCGAGTATAGCCAAAAGAGGTTTGTGATATTGATATTGCCTGTTCGTCTGCAGAGATAAAGTCTACTAACAATTCCCTTGCATTTGTCTTTAGGTATCTATGTTGTTAGGATGTAGTGTAGGCCATGTTGACAGTGTCATCCACAAACCTGTTAGATCTGTAGGGAAACTGCAGTGGGTCGAGGAGGCATCAGTGATGGTTTGGGACAGTGTCTGTCAGTCTGTAGGGAGTGATGGTTTGGACAGGTGTCTGTCAGCTCTGTAGGGAGTGATGGTTTGGGACAGTGTCTGTCAGCTCTGTAGGGAGTGATGGTTTGGGACAGTGTCTGTCAGCTCTGTAGGAGTGATGGTTTGGGACAGTGTCTGTAGCTCTGTAGGGATGATGGTTTGGGACATGTGTCTGGTTTTCATGATTGAACAAGTCTGTAGTTACATGTCTGTAGTTGATCGCCAGGACACCTTTATTTTACCTTGATTTACTAGGCAAATCAGTTAAGAACAAATTCTTATTTACAATGATGGTCTAGGAACAGTGGTTAACTGCCTTGTTCAGGCGGCAGAATGACAGATTGTACCTGTCAGCTCGGGGTTCGATCTTCAACCTTCGGTAATCTATGTCCAACGCTCTAACCACTAGGCTACGCTGCCGCCCCTCCACTCTAACACTAGATGCTGCCCCTCCACTCTACACTCGGCTACGCTGCGCCCTCACTCTACACATAGAACGCTGCCCCTACACTTAACACTAGGCTACCTGCCGCCTCCATCTCACCAGTAGGTAACGCTGCCCCCCCTCCACTCTAACACTAGGCTACGCTGCCGCCCCCCACTTACTAACCACTAGGCTACGCTGCCGCCCCTCATCTCTAACCACTAGCTACCTGCCGCCCTCCACCTAACCACTAGGCCTGCCGCCCCTCACTCATTTACATTTACATTTAAGTCATTTAGCAGACGCTCTTATCCAGAGACGCTTACAAATTGTGCATTACCTTAGGATATCCAGTGGAAAACACTTTATAAGTGCATCTAACTCTTTTAAGGGGAGGGGGGGGGGTTAGGAGGATTATTTTATCTATCCTAGGTATTCCTTAAAGAGGGTGGGGTTTCAGGTGTCTCCGGAAGGTGGTGATTGACTCCGCTGACCTGGTCGTGAGGAGTTTGTTCCACCATTGGGGTGCAAGAGCAGCGAACAGTTTTGACGGGGCTGAGCGGAACTGTACTTCCTCAGAGGTAGGGAGCGAGCAGGCCAGAGGTGGATGAACTAGGCTACTGCCGCCCTTCACTCTAACCACTAGGCTACGCTGCCACCCCTCCACTCTAACCACTAGCTACGGCTGCACCTCCACTCTATCACACCTAGCTACGCTGCCACCCCTCCACTCTAACCACTAGGCTACGCTGCCACCCTCCCATCTAACACTAGGCTCAGCTGCGCCCTCCACTCTAACCACTAGGCTACGCTAGCCACCCCCATCTCTAACACTAGGCTACCTGCCGTCCTTTGGGCCTGAACAGTGACGTAAGATTAGAAACAGGTGTATGCTTCCCAAATGGCATCCATTCCCTATTGGTCCAGGGTCAAAAGTTTGTACACTTCATAGGGATAGGGTGCCATTTACCAGCCAGCAAATGGAGAGAGTCTGTTGCGTTGATTGGTGGTGCAGTACTCAAGAACCACCAAGGGTGTCACTAGAGGGCCACAGGAATCATCACATCATGTCACTTATTTCATTGTTAATTTGATTTAACCTTTATTTAACTATGCAATATTCTCCATAGAATGGATTAAATAAAATGAACTACTGGAGAATGAAGGACTCTCCAGGTGGGAAACTGCAGGCGTGTGATTTCAAAGATGCAATTTTATGCAAAAAGGAGTTTTACAAGTCTAGTCTTTTATTAGGTTAAAGAGTCCAGGCTACATAGTAATGAGACAATAAGCCGCCTGCTGCCTTCAGGGAACAAGGGAACAATTCATTCCCTTCTCATCCTGTGGTTCTGCGGTTTTGATGAGTGCAAATGAGAAGCATCTCTTTATTTACAACGCTTCATCATGTGATTAATCCCTTCATTCCATTTGATAATACCCCCTTGTATCCATGGATTAATAACCCCTCATCCATGTGATTGAATACACCCTTCATCCATGTGATTAATACCCTTTCCTGTGTATTAAACCCCTCATGACCATGTGGTGACCCTTCATCGATGTGATTAATACCCCCTATCACTGTGATTATACCCCTTATCATGTGATTAATACCCGTCATCATCTGATTATCCCCCTCATCCATGTGATTAATACCGCTCCTCATCCATGTGATTAATACGCCCTATCCATGGATTAATACCATCCCTTCATCATGTGATTAATACCCCTCTCCATGTGATTAATACCCCTCATCCATGTGATTAATACCCCTTATCCATGTGATTAATACCCTTATCCATGGTGATTTAATCCCTTCTCCATGTGATAATACCGCCTCATCCATCGTGATTAATACGCCTCATCATGTGATTAATACCCCTTTTCCATGTGATTAATACCCGCTGCCTTCATCCATGTTGATTAAATACCCCCTCCATCCATGTGATTAATACCTTTTCCTGCTTATCTCATTTCATGGTAGATTCTTTTACCTTTTCTCTCTCCCTTTCACTTTTTCTTTCTTCCTTTTCCTATCTGGTGATACATTTCCTCTTCTCTCCGACTTATTGGATGGTCTCCTCTTCCATACTGGTGGCATGTCGTTATCCTAGATTGTAATGAATGGGGGTATCAATCAGATAGAAGGATGATTTTCAACATGGATAAACCGTATTACCATGGAAAGGGCTCTTGTATTATTAATGGGCATTCTATTGTTGATGTAATAACCTGGGGGGTACTAATCCCCACATCCATCAGACCATGATTAATACCCCCTTTATATGGAATATGAATTGGGGTCATTAATATTACGTGGATTAATACCAGGGGGTATTAAGTCACATGGGATGGAGGGGGGTATTAATTCACATTGATGAAGGTCGTATTAAATCACATGGGATGGAAGGGCGGGTATTAAAGTTCACATGGATTGAGGTAAGGGTATTTTCACATAGTTCAACAACGCCCATTGGAGGGGGGGTGTAATTTTAAATCATACCCATGGATGAAGGGGGTATTAATCAGTGGATAGGGGGTATTAATCACATGATGAGGGGTTATCACACGATGAGTGGGGAGAATACCAATGGATGAAGGTGGTATTAACACAATGGAGGGGGTATTAATCACATGATGAAGGGGGGTTTAATACATGGAGGAGGGGGTCATTAATGCACATGATGAGGGGGGTATTAACACATGGATGCAAGGTGGGTATACTATAATCACAATGGACAAGGGGGGGCTATCTTAGATTCGCCCAACCATGATGGAGGAAGTTATTTGATGGTTTTATGTGAATTTAATTGACCACATGGATGAGGGGGTATTAATGCAGCAAAAAGACACAATCTCGCACGCCACCATTACCTGTGATTAATATCGTCCCTTTAATCATGAGTGATGGATCAGAGGGGGCGGGGGGTATTGTAATATATGCCAGTGAATTAATTGGACCAATAAAGGTTGCGCTATTTAATCACTTGGCTGCAATGGGGGTATTAAATCATGGATGAAGGGGGGTTTATTAAATCACAATGGATGAAGGGGGGGTTTAATCACAATGGATAAGGGTTAATCACATGATGAAGGGGTTATTAATCACACCTTTCATATAGCGCATATAAGTGATTGGGAGAGTGTCATAATACATCCCTTTGGATAAAGGGGGTAATCATGGATTGATAGAATGGGGGTTATCTCAATGTGAATTATAAAATAATGGACTGAAGCTGTTGTAAATAAAGATGGATTGGCTTCCTTCTTGCACTCTATTCATCAAAACCCAGCCAGAGCCACAGAGCATGATAGGGATGGTAAATTATGAGATTGTTCCTCTGCTTTACTTTGAGAAGAGGGAAGGCAGGGCAGAGTAGATTAGGAAGTACTGCAGTGAGTACGTGGAGATGATAGGCGCGTAGAGACTGCATGTAGATGACCGTATAAGTGAGAAGAGCAGAGACGATGTAGAAGAGCACGAGAGAGTAGGAGAGTAGAGAGATTGTTATGCTCCGAGACGAAGAAGAGAGAGCGAGAGAGAGAGAGAGAGAGATTAGAAGAGAGAGAGAGAAGAGAGAGAGAGAGAGAAGAGAGAAGAGAGAGAGAGGAGGGAGAGGGAAGGGAAGAGGGAGAGAGAGAGGAGAGAGCACACACACAAAACAAGTGAAATGTCTCCTACATGGTTGATCGGGGCTTTTCCGGTCTATTCTGCTGACATCACTTGAGTTTACAAAACGTAGAACCTGCTCTTTCCTATGACGTAAGACTGACCAGGTGAAATCCAGGTGATGAACTATGATCAATTATGAGGCTGTTCTGAGGCAAAAGGGGTGGAACTCAATATTCAGAAGGTGTTCATTGATGAGTTTGTACACACCTGTGGTGCATGGTTGATCATTGCGACTTTTTCCGTACTACGAAGTCCTGTACGAATTTAACATTATCATGATTGATTACTGTCTGAAAGGAGGTAGAGATCTGAAAGGAGGGTAGAGTACTGCTGAAAAAAGGGGGGGAAGGGGGGGGTTAAGAAAAAAGGGTTTAAAACCTTTTGAAGGGGAAAAGGGGTTTTTTAAAAAAAGAGTACTATGAATAGGAGGGTAGAGTACTCTGAAGGGAGGGTACAAGAGGTAGCTGTACTGAAGGAGGGTTAGGGTAATGAAAGGAGGGTAGATACTGAAAGGAGGGCAGTGAACTTAGAGGAGTGAGTACTGAAAGGAGGGGTCAGATACTGACGAGGTTAGAGTACTGAAGAGGTAGACGTAACTGAAAGGAGGTAGCAGTACTGAAAGGAGGGTAGAGTACTGAAAGGAGGGTAGAGCACTGACAAGGATGTGTAGCAGACTGAAAGAGGGTAAGAGTACTGACAAGGAGGTAGGTGACAACGAGAGAGGGGTAGAAAGGATCGAGGTAGAGTACTGAAGGGAGGGTAGAGGACTAAAGGAGGGGTAGGTACTTGAAAGGAGGGGTAGAGTACTGGAAGAGGGGAAGTACTGAGGTGAGGTAGAGTACTGAAAGGAGGGGTTAGAGTACTGGAAGGAGGGGTTAAGTAGACTGAAGAGAGGGTAGAGGACTGAAAGGAGGTAGAGGACTTGAAAGGAGGGTAGATACTGAAGGAGGGTAACACTGAAAGGAGGGTAGAGGACTGAAAGGAGGGTAGAGTACTGAAAGAGGGTAGAGGACTGAAAGGAGGTAGAGGACTGAAAGGAGGGTAGAGTAACTACTGAAAGGAGGGTAGAGGACTGAAAGGAGGGTAAGGACTGAATAGGAGGGTAGAGTATACTGCAAAAGGAGGTAGAGCACTGAAAGGAGGGTAGAGACTAAAGGAGGGTAGAGTACTGAAAGGAGGGTAGAGGACTGAAAGGAGGGTAGAGTACTTGAAAGGAGGTAGAGTCCTGAAAAGGGGACGAGTAAGAGTACTGAAAGGAGGGTTAGAGTATCTGAAAGGAGGGTAGAGTACTGACTGAAAGGAGGGTAGAGTAGAAAGGAGGGTAGAGCACTACTGAAAGGAGGGTAGAGGACTGAAAGGAGGGTAGAGGACTGTTACTTAGATTGTAATCTCCTGAAGTAAAAGTTGCCCTCATAAGAAACCACTCAGGAAGAGTAAAACAGTTTCCGCTCAGAAAAACTACTTCAGTACCAGTTACACATTAGTTTGATAGTCTATTACACTCGTGGTGAACTGTGAGTGTGAGAGCAAATAAAAGAAGAACAACTTGGTGTAATTGATTTGACATTCTGTATCTATTAATCCTGCCAGCGTCATCTGCAGATGGTCTCCAGTACAGGAAGTCTCCAAGAGAACACTGGACGTAAACAAAGACCGTAGGCTGTGCTGTTTCATTACGGTCTTTCAAGGTCATTATCAAATCAATATCGCATGTCACTATCAATCAATATCTCCATGTCACTATCAATCAATATCTCCATGTCACATCAATCAATATCTCCATCAATCAATATCTCCATGTCACTATCAAGCTCAATAATCTCCCATTTCACTATCAATCAATATCTCCAACTTCGTCAAACTCATAATCAAATATCTCCATGTCACTATCAATCAATATCTCCATGTCACTATCAATCAATATCTCCAATCGTCACTATCATCAATATCTCCATCAATCAATATCTCCAACTGTCCAACATCAATCAATCATCATCCATGTCACTACATCAATCAATATCTCCATGTCATCCTATCTAATCATATCTCCATTGTCACTATCAATCAATATCTCCATGTCACTATCAATCAATATCTCCATGTACTATAATCAATATCTCCATGTCACGATCAATCAATTTCTCCATGTCACTATCAATCAATATCTCCATGTCACTATCAATCAATATCTCATCAATCAAGTATCTCCATGTCACTATCAAGTGCAATAGTCTCCATGTCACTATCAATCAATATCTCCATGTCACTATCAATCAATATCTCCATGTCACTATCAATCAATATCTCCATGTCACTATCAATCATGTTAGTAGAATTCAGACAGACTTCAGCATGGGTGTAAACATCAAGGCAGGTATTCAGGTGAGAATCCATCAAGGCAGGTATTCAGGTGAGAATCCCGTAAGTAATAAATTAATCAAACTGCCCAGATATAAACTGCCAAAGTCTCCTGASACCCGAAAAAAAAAAACGTTTATGATTTTTTAAATTTTTTACATAACAGAAGTCTTTCGGGTGAAAATAAACAATACAGTTTTTTGAAAATATATTGTTATTTATCTTTTATTGTAAGGGCGAAATTGTCCTCTGTAGTTGTCATTAGGAAGTAAATATGAAAACATTAATATTAACTTACTTACAACTCACTTAAAACTTCCTGAAATATTCACCCACAGTCCTGACAACTCACTGAACTAGTCCTGAAATATTCACTTACTAGAAACAACGTGAATATCAAACTCACAGAAATGATAATTCATAATTACACACACTTCTTTTAAAATKTACATAAAATGTGCTAATTTTGACGGCAGCCATTTTGTTTTAAAGGACCAGGTAGATAAAGTTGTCAAGGTCCCACCACTTAATACAGTGGCTTGTATGGTTGCCGAGATACGGACCAAGAACCCCTCCAACCCCTCCAGTTGTGCTGCTACAAGCTGTAAATAAAAAGAAACACACAAAAAATGAACTTGAACTTGAATGAACTTAAAAAGAAGCTTTACTGAGATGTTTCACTGTGTGACAGTTGTACTTATAGACCTTGTCATAAAAAACAAAATTACATTTAGACAAACACAGTGAGAGAGAGAGCAATGGAGTGGGAGGATTCTGCACTGGGCTTCCCAGTTGATCTAGCTAATGTTAGTTAACTAGCTAGCTAGTTAGCTACATCGTTGACAGTGCAGCTAGCTTAGCCAGCGTATCTCATGGCAACCTAATATGATAGCTAATTAGCTATCGCCACACACATCTGATTAATCTGTTTACGCCAATGACAAGGTGGCTAGCTAGCCAACAAGCAGAGATCATACGGGGAGCTAAACACAGGAGATGAACAATTCTGTCAGATTCTGGGTTAGCCAAAGCAAGCTAGCTAGCTAGTTAGCTTCCTATCCATTTGATTTGCACTCGCCCTCAAAACACAATTTCAACAGCAGAATGAAAGTATATCAGTAAAATACTTGTCTTACTGCAGAAATATATACAACATGCCCAAAAGTATGTGGACACCTGCTCGTCGAACATCTCATTCCTAAATCATTGGCATTAATATGGAGTTGGGCACTGATGTTGGGCGATTAGGCCTGGCTCGCAGTCGGCGTTCCAATTCATCCCAAAAGTGTCTTCCACATGGATCTCGACAAACCATTTCTGTATGGACCTCACTTTGTGCAAGTGGGCATTGTCATGCTGAAACAGGAAAGGGCCTTCCCCAAACTGTTGCCACAAAGTCAAAAGCACAGAATTAAAAATATATTTCACCTTTATTTAACCAGGTAGGCCAGTTGAGAACAAGTCCTCATTTACAACTGCGACCTGGCCAAGATAAAGCAAAGCAGTGTGACACAAACAACAACACAGAGTTACACATTGTTGTGTCTTTGCTATCATTAAATTGAAGACTTATAGTTTATATCAAAGATTCTTGTAATTAGGGATTACGCGATCAACTGATTAATAACGTAACTAATTAACTATGAATTTGGGGCACCAAGGAAAAATATTCGGATTACAAAGTTATCATTTCCTAAAATAACTTTTCAGATATTTTATCTGATCAATTAGTCTTCGAATTAATTAATTATTTACTTTACCTMACGTYAGTCTCATTCCAAACGTYGTAAATTGTTGGTTATCTGCACGAACCCAGTCTTCACTATGAGTCATCCATACATCAATTGTCTTAAATCATTTATTTATTACTAACTAAGTAATTCACATAAATGCATAAACAAACAAACAAACTTAAAATGGTTACATGAAATGATGGGAGAAATATGCCCTAGTGGGCTAAACCGGCATGGCGGCTTGTTAGACAAAGGGAAAATTGGGTTCAACTCAGAAGTCACTAGAGTTCATAACTATAACAATTGACATGCTAATCCTTTACACATGAACGCTCACTCATTCGGGAACAATTTCAATCAATATATATATATTTACGCTCAGTGTGTCGTCTTGATCGCTGGAGGAAAGTTAGTTTCTGTTGGAGAGATTCGTCTGTCTCTGTCTTGGTTATTGTGGATAGTTCAGAGTGACATTCGTTATAGAATGGATGTTTCGGCGGTTGTCTTTCTTCGCGTTCAATGATACCGAATTCCTAGCTGCAGACTAGTAGTCAATATCAAMGACTTGTTCTTATTCGTCTAAGAGTTTAACCACGTGGTATGGTTAAAGATTCAGCAATGGTACTTAACCTTCGTTCTCCTCCGATGGAGAAAACATGGTCTGCTGATAATTTCTCAAAGTTTGGTTTTATTCGGAATTGCAGAAAGGGGCTGTCCTTGGATGTCTGACCCTAACTGGGCTCAGGGGCGGTCCTCGGATTTAGTTGAAATCAAAAGGGATTTGTATTTTTCTTCATTAAACAGTCCAAAATCATATTACACAATTATACAAACAGTATCATACTCACTCATTCATTTTATACAACAAACAGATGTAAACCTCATATCTGAGGTTATTATACAAACAGCGGTATGGTAATGTAGCCACACAGTCTCCCATGAGTTTCCCACATTGTGACAAACGGACCAGTTAATAGCTGGAATCTTCACCGATCTTTTATACTTTTTCAGGAACATGAAATCTGTTCGTACCTCAAGTTCTGTGAGGTGGAAGAAAACCCTTTGTCCTGAAAGTTTACCCTCTCTCTAATACTGTTGGGCCATGAGGACATTCTCAGGAATTTACGACGTCTCTCTGTGACCACAGCATGGGTTGAAGGAGGAAAGGGGGAGGCAGGGAGAGGGGAATGGGCTTTATGTACCTAAACAGGCAACGTCATGACAACATAAACAAACGTACAGTCAATAACACAATAGAAAAATCTATGTACAGTGTGTCCAAATGTAGAAGAGTAGGGAGGTAGGAAATAAATAGGCCCTAGAGGCGAAATAATTACAATTTAGCAATTTACACTGGAGTGATAGATGTGCAGATGATGATGTGCAAGTAAAGATACTGTAATAATATGGGGATGAGGTAGTTGGGTGTGCTATTTACAGATGGGCTGTGTACAGCTGCAGCGATCGGTAAGCTGCTCTGACAGCTGATGCTTAAAGTTAGAGAGGGAGATATAAGACTCCAGCTTCAGAGATTTTTGCAATTTGTTCCAGTCATTGGCAGCAGAGAACTGGTAGGAAAGGCGGCCAAAGGAAGTGTTGGCTTTGGGGATGACCAGTGAAATATACCTGCTGGAGCGCGTGCTACGGGTGGGTGTTGCTATGGTGACCAGTGAGCTGAGATAAGGCGGGGCTTTACCTAGCATAGACTGATAGATGACCTGGAGCCAGTGGGTTTTACGACGGATATGTAGTGAGGGCCAGCCAACGAGAGCATACAGGTCGCAGTGGTGGATAGTATATGGGGCTTTGGTGATAAAACGCATGGCACTGTGATAGACTGCATCCAATTTGCTGAGTAGAATGTTGGAGGCTATTTTGTAAATGACATCGCCGAAGTCGAGGAWYGGTAGGATGGTMAGTTTTATGAGGGTATGTTTGGCAGCATGAGTGAAGGATGCTTTGTTGCGGAATATGAAGCCGATTCTAGATTTAACTTTGGATTGGGGATGCTTAATGTGAGTCTGGAAGGAGAGTTTACAGTCTAACCAGACACCTAGTTATTTGTAGTTGTCCACACATTCTAAGTCAGAACCGTCCAGAGTAGTGATGCTGGACGGGCAGGCAGGTGTGGGCAGCAATCGGTTAAAGAGCATGCACTAAGTTTTACTAGCATTTAAAAGCAGTTGGAGGCCACGGAAGGAGTGTTGTATGGCATTGAAGCTCGTCTGGAGGTTAGTTAAAACCTCTTGACACTACAGGGGGTGCGGTTTCAACTTGGACATTTATCGTTCCCAAATTAAACTGCCTCGTACTCAATTCTTGCTCGTACAATATGCATATTATTATTACTATTGGATAGAAAACAATCTCTAGTTTCTAAAACCGTTTGAATTATGTCTGTGGGTGAACCAGAACTCTTTCTGCAGCGAAATCCATGACAGGAACTGCGAAGGTCTGAAAACGAGGCTCTGTTCTCAGATCAGTTTAAAGCTCTGTATGTATCCTATGGGTCGACATGAACTCGCATATGATGGATGCGAGCTAATTACTAAACGTAGTTCTCAGAGCTTTAAATAACAGCGAAGGAACGAAGGGGATGCGTAAGTTCCTTCTCGACGTTCTACTCGTCATTGCGCAAAGCAATGACACACAGGAGTGGCATTTAGAGTATAATACGCTCAAGCTTTATCAAACCTTAATATATCGTTCCTGTAATTTAATGCGATATAGGTGTTAGAAACAGTTCAATAACGAAGTGTATTTTAAACCGAGTTAATTACTCAGTTTATGCGAGTATATTGCTTTGTTCGGGAATTTCCTCTAGAGGATTTTTTAGTGAAAGTTTTGTAAACATTTGGGAGTTCATGTTGCATGGCCAACAGTTTCAGTTCCCCAAACCCCCCATCCCGATCGCTGGTCAGGTAAATAATAGAGAAGATACCTGTTGAGGGCGGCCTAATATAAAGAGAAGATTAGAACTGAGGAGGATCGTTTTATTCTACTTTATACACTAACCCGCATATCCGGCGCGGAAGACCTCTTTCTCCTTTACTGGAGCATATCCGGCACATTAAGACCACTAATTGATTCTTTGATGGAATAGGCTTGTTCCCTCTCAATCAAAAGCCTTGGGTTTAGCTATTTTATGAAAAAGGTTAATTTCTCTGTAGTTAAAGGAATCTTTGGATAAAATGTTAATGAGCGGGGCGGATAATTGAATCCAGTATAAGTGCAAGATAAGTATCGCTTCACAATTCGCGGCACTACCTGGCTGTAACTGCATACACTGTAATGTCTAGTAACGTTAATGTTAAAAAATCGTAACCAGGCGGTTGTCATTAATAACTAATGCATCCCTCCGTATATTTATGCTCTGGCTCAACCTGGGATGGTTCCTTAGTGTCACCCGTAATTAACGATTTATCTCTCCCCCAGATATAGATTTGGAAGAGTGACACAATTCACATATGATTGGACGCCCCCTTGGCCTCTATATGAATGACTTAGGTAGTGCACCTCGCTCCGACCCAAAACTTGGAGAATAATACCATACAGACAAAAACAATTCAAGAACATTGTGACATGAGCCCATAATATATTGCCAACATCCCTTGACACTTAAAAAAGCTAATATGCATTTGTCTTGTTATACACTCTATAGTATGATGGTTAACCCGGGAAAGAAACGTCATAAAGGAGGAGGTCTCAACCGAACCAGTTCAATCATGCTTTGTATTTGAATGAACTTACATCAAGAGTTATAGTCAACACTATAAATATAATTATTTGCTGAGTTGGTTACGATCGCAGTTTATAACGATGTGCAATGCTGGTAAAATACTGCTTAATGGTTTCTGGCTATGTGACTAAGACTATATACACATTAGCTATAAATTGGTTTTCGCTGTAAAATCAACTAAAAAAAGATCTCGACATAATTTTGCTGGACTCTCCACACAGATGTGGCTGGGTCATTCCATTTGGCTGACCTGTTGTTATTTTTCACAGAATGTTTTACAGTGATGAGTGAATGTAGGTTTATATGTGAATCGTTAGGTCCTTCTTAGTACACACACCTCTATAATGTGCACGCTTCGGCACTATGAGACTTGCAGCTGCAATGGCAACTAGATCGATTGAACTATACACCCTGCATAACTATGCTTATTTCTAAGAAAACCAACTAATGCTATACAATAAAATATGTTATCAGGACTGTCATACTTATGAAGTTGTTTATTGTTTAGTGAGACTATGTATAACTTCTTGTATTTGGCTCGAATATTAGTAGATGGCTACTGATGGAGTAAAAACTGAGTGGAGAGTCAAGAAAGACTGGTGTCCTTTGCTAAATGGCAGTGGGGTTATTGTCTGATATTTAGGCGAATATTACATAATTAGGGTCATTTTTCACCTGGTAATATAAACTCACCATGGGGGGTTATTAAAAAATTAAAATATTCAGTCATCTGAAAATGATGGCTGGAATTCCACAAGATGTGTA
>NC_036873.1:7513781-7515195 GCF_002910315.2 Salvelinus sp. IW2-2015
GTGTATCTTTCATCTGGTGTCTTGGACTTGTGATTTAATGATATTTAGATGCTAGTATTTACTTGTGACGCTATGCTAGGCTATGCTAGTCAGCTTTTTTACTGTGGGGGGTGCTCCCGGATCCGGGTTTGGGAGGAATTAGAGGTTAACACARTATCCAAAGAAGGGCCAGAAGTATACAGAATGGTGTCGTCTGCGTAGAGGTGGATCAGAGAATCAGCAGCAGCAAGAGCGACATCATTGACRTATACAGAGAAAAGAGAATGTTATTGTATGCTGTAGCATTAAGATTTCCCTTCACTGGAACTAAGGGGCCCAAACCATGAAAAACAGCCCCAGACCATTATTTATCCTCCAAACAAACTTTACAGATGGCACTATGCTCCTGGCATCCGCCAAACCCAGATTCGTACTGCCCGTTTTAATAAGGCATCCTGCAGCTCCAGAGTACTGTGTTTCAGCATTTCATTCCCGATGCTGTCAGGGCCACATACCTTTATGATAGATCTCATATAATTTGTTCACAGCCTAATGCATGTCAGGAAGGTTTGGGCTTGAAAGGAAAATCATTGATACAGGTTGTAATTTCTGGGCAGTGCAATACAGTGTTGAAGTGTGTTGTCAGGGGCCCATCTGTGCGTTTTATTTAGATTAATCAGGGCTCTGTTTGTGTGGTCTAGCGAACTTAGTTTTATTGTGTTTTTGTTTCATTTGACCAATTTCTAAAATAGGAGGTTTTAATTTCTGTAACAATGTGATTGATTTCCCTGCGTGTTTGGATGATAGGGTTGTTTAGTGTTTTTAACAGCTGACATCGGGGACTTTTTTCAGGGTTCAGCTCTTGTGTTTCCAGCGCTTTGAATTGGTTAGGATGTTTTGGTTGTTTAATTTCAAATGGTGCCAAAATGTTAGTGTCCTTTTCTTTATATTTACAACTAAAGGGAATCGTCCGAGTTCAGCTATGCATGCATTATTTGGTACTTTCCTTTGGATATTTAGGATAATTCTACCGAATTCTGTATATAGATTTTCGATTGGGTTTTTCTCCCAATGCTAATGATCCTAATTACAGATTGGAACCCCAAACATCGCTTCCATAAAATGCAATTGGTAAAATTACACTATTGAATATTTTGCACCAGATTTGGATAGGAATATTTGAGAATTGTAATTTTTATGGAGTACAATTCTTTGCAGGCTTTTTCTTTTGGTACATTCACTGCCAGACCAGATCCACCCGAGGTTGTTAGTTCCAGGTAGTTGGACCATTGGACATGTTTAACCATGGTATTTCCTGTTCCAGGGAGTTGAACCATTGTACATGTTCAACCATGGTATTTCCTGTTCCAGGTAGTTGGACATGTTCAACCATGGTATTTCCTGTTCCAGGTAGTTGGTTCAACCATGGTATTTC
>NC_036873.1:7515220-7531970 GCF_002910315.2 Salvelinus sp. IW2-2015
TAAACCCCCTGAGGTTGCACGCCCAGATATTGATATGGTGCTTTAACACCTTAATACCCATTATAACCCCCTTGATGCGACGCCCAGCTAGAATGGTGCTTTATAACCACTTTAATACCACATTTATAAACCCCTCGAGGTGCACGCCCCAGCTATCGTATGGTGCTTTATAACACCTAATATCACATATAACCCCCTGAGATCACGCCCAGAATATAATATGGTGCTCTTATAAAACCACCTTAATACACCATTATAACTCCTGATGCATGCAACAGCTAAACCAGTACGAAGCAAACAACTTCAAGTCCTTAATAAAGCTTCTTAATAAGCCCTCTGTGTGTGAAGCAGCCAGCTCAAGCCCATATGTGGCCCTCCATGACTCTAACCATCCGAGGGATGCACACCACGAAGAAACCAGAGGCAAAAACGATGCCTACCAGTCTGAAGAGGGACTGGAAGACAACCTGAGCAGTACACACACACAACCTGGCAGGTAACACACCGAGCACACACCTGGCAGTAATCACACACAATACGTCAGTAGACACACACACCTGGCAGGTACACACACACACACGGCAGGTAACACACACACACCTGGCAGGTAACACACCACCTGGCAAAGGTAACCACAAAACACCACACACCTGGCAGGTAACACACAACACACACACACACCTGGCCAACGGAACACACACACCTGGACGGTAAACAGCCACACCACAAGCCAAAGACTAAAGTCAGACAATTCCCCCGTGTGGTCCCTCTCCTCAGCACGTGGACCTGTTCCTTTCAACGACCTGAGTCGCGTTCCTGAGTGTCTCTATACGCGGGATGAGCAGTCCTGGAGCGGCCTCAACCTCTCACTCCAATCAGATCTCAGGAGCTCTCCCCCTCTGTATCGACAATGGACTCGCTAGAGACACTCGAACCTCAGCAGGAACGCAACTCACATCACTGCCTGTACAAGAACATGTTCTCTGTAACATACTCTGTCTCTCATATTCTAATAGGGGCGTTAAATTTGGCCATGGGAAACATTTACATCGCCAACTCTAGAGGGTGAAATAAACCAAAAGTTCGACCGAATATTCAATAAAATTAACAGTAATTAATGCCATCATAGAAAAGGATTCAAAAGCTCACGCACAAAGCACCTTTAACTAACACATTATAGACCCAGCCTTGAACTTGCACTTTTAGCTATTGTACCGACCCTTTATAAACATTGTTATAACCCTGATGCAACCGACCCAGCACTACGCCGACACAAAGCGATTTAAACACCTCATTATCCCAACCCCTGTTTGACTTGCACTTAGCTATTCCTGGTACGACCCCTGGTTATAAACAATGACTTATTAATCCACTGATGTGGCGACGTCCCAGGCTACTGTACCAAGAAGCTTTATAAGCACTATAACGACCTCCTAATACACATTATAACCCACTGATTTGCGCTGCCCAGCGGTTACTGTAACCGCTGCCCCAAAGAAAAATGGGAGGCCTAGATAACAAACATTATAACAAACCTAATACACATATTAACCCACTTGCATGCGCGCCACAGCTACTGTACAAGAGCTTTATAAAACACATTATAACACCCTAATACACAGTGGTGATAACCCACTGATGCACGCCCAGTGGCTACATGTACCAAAGCTTTATAACACATTATAACACCCTAATACACAGTTTATTAACCCACTGATGCACGCCAGCTACTGTACAAAGCTTTATAACCACATACTATAAACACCCTAATACACAGTTTAATAAAACACCCACTTTGATGCACGCCCCAGCTACCTGTACAAGCTTTTATAACACAATTATGAACAACCGCTAATACACTGATAACCCACTGATGGCCGCCAGCTACTGTAGCAAAGCTTTATAGAACAACCCTAATACACAGTTTATAACCCACTGAGTGCACGCCCAATAAAACTATTGTACAAAAGCTTTTATATCACATAACGACTTCCTAATACACAGTTATAAACCCACTGATGCGAAGCGCCCCAGCTACTGGTAACAAAAGCTACCTATTCAAACAACATTAATAAGGAACACCCCTACCCTACTCACATTATAACCCACTGATCGCGCCGCCCAGCTACTTGTACAAGCTTCTATAAACACAAACACCCAATACACATATATAACCACTGATGCGCGCCCATTCTACCTTGGAGTACAAAAGCTATATATAACCACATTTACTAACCACCCTTAATACACGATCTATAACCCCACCTGATGCGCTGCCCAGCTTACTGTACAAAGCTTTCTATGAAAGCACATTATAACACCTCTAATATCACAGTTATAACCCACTTCTGATGCACGCCCAGCTGACTGTACAAAGCTTTATAACACATTATTATGACCCACCCTAAATATAACAATCAGGTATAATAACCACACATGATCACGCCCAGCTACTGTACAAAGCTTTATAGACAACATTATAACACCCTAATACACAGTTATATCCCCCTGATGCACGCCCAGGCTATGTACCAAAGCTTTATAAACACAGTGCATCTATAACACCCTAATACACAGTTATAACCCACTGATGCACGCCCAGCTACTGTCACACAAGCTTATAACACTAAACCACACCTAATACACAGTTATAACCCACTGAGGCACGCCCACTCATAACATGTTACAAAGCTTTAATAACACATTATAACACCCTAATACCACAGTTATTAACCCACTGATGCACCCCAGCTACTGTACAAAGCTTTCATTAACACATTATTAACAGCCTAACTTCACACAGTTATAACCCCACTGATTGCACGCCCAGCTATATTTAAATCTATTAACCACTCCAAAAAGGTTTTCCGATAGATAGACATGTCAAGGTGTTTATATTATCAGCTTGACAGTGTGTTTTTTAGCAGATGTGATAATAGTTTACAGAAATCGAATAGCTGAGGAAAATATATAAAGCAAATAAATATAGGTTTATTTTAAATTTGTTTGTTTCTCCACTGTTTCTCGTGGGCAATCTCGCGGGCCACACATTTTGTGCTCGCAAGGTATGACGACACATTTGTGTATTTCACCCAGTAGATATGGGAGTTTATCAGTGTCTTTTGGATTTGGTTTTAAATTCTTTGGTTGCTTGTGTAATTCATGTGTCTCTAAATATGGTATGTATTTGGCAGGAGGTTAGGAAGTGGCAGATCATTGTTCTCCCACCTCCGATAATAATTGTGTAAAAAAAAGCATCTTCCTACACCTTTTTTGGCTTTGTCAATTATGGGGTATATTGATCCTAGAGGGTCGGAAGAAATACCATTTAGATCCGATTTTAGATGTAAGGCTGTAATGTCAAAGAATGTGGGAAAAGGTCAAGTGGTCTGAATACTGTTCCTAATGCCCTGATCTACAAATGTAAATACTATAAGGTTTGAGTGGTTATGGGATGTACCTAAGGCTCTTCAACACAACACCTCTGGCTGTAAGTATTTACACCAGATTTGGATAAGTGTATTCTTATGGGAGTGAAATGCATTGTGGGCTTATTCTTTTAGTTTCATTCACTTCAGACAAATCCTCAGAGCACTGTGTTGTTAGTCCAAAGGAACAACGCGTGGTATTTCCTTGCTCCCGTAGTTGGACGTGTTCAACCGTGGTATTTCCTGTCCCGGCTAGTTGACTGTTTCAAACCGTGGTATTTCCTGTCCCGGCTAGTTGGACGTGTTCAACCGTGGTATTTCCTGTCCGGCTAGTTGGACGTGTTCCACCGTGAATTTCCTGTCCCGGCTAGTTGGACGTGTTCAACCGTGGTATTTCTGTCCGGCTAGTTGACGTGTTCACCGTGGTACTTTTGCCTGTCCTCGGCTAGTTGGACGTGTTCACCTGGTATTTCCTGTCCCTAGTCAGGTTGGACGTGGTGTTCAACCGTGGTATTTCCGTCCCGGCTAGTTGGACGTGTTCCAACCGTGGTATTTCCTGTCCCGGCTAGTTGGACGTGTTCACCGTGGTAATTTCCTGTCCCGCTTAGTTGGACGTGTTCCACCGTGGTATTTCCTGTCCCGGCTAGTTGGACGTGTTCAACCGTGGTATTTCCTGTCGCCGGCTAGTTGGACGTGTTCAACCGTGGTATTTCCTGTCCGGTAGTTGTATGTGTTCAACCGTGGTATTTCTGTCCCGGCCTAGTTGGACGTGGGTTCAACCGTGGTATTTCCTGTCCGGCTAGTTGGACGTGTTCCACCACTTGGTATATTTCCTGTCCCGGCTAGTTGGACGCGTTCAACGTGGTACCTGTCTCGGCTAGTTGGACGTGTTCAACCGTGGTATTTCCTGTCCCGGCTAAGTTGGACGTGTTCAACGTGGTATTTCCTGTCCCCGGCTAGTTTGGACGTGTTCCACCGTGGTATTTCCTGCCCGGTAGTGGACGTGTTCAACCGTGGTATTTCCTGTCCCGGCTAGTTGGACGTGTTCAACCGTGGTATTTCCTGTCCCGGGTAGTTGGACGTGTTCCACCGTGGTATTTCCTGTCCCAGCTAGTTGGACATGTTCAACCATGGTATTTCCTGTTCCAGGTAGTTGGACATGTTCAACCATGGTATTTCCTGTTCCAGGTAGTTGGACATGTTTAACCATGGTATTTCCTGTTCCAGGTCGTTGGACATGTTCAACCATGGTATTTCCTTGGTTGCAGCAGCAAAACGTGGTCAGGTTAATAAGAGAACATTTAAATAATGATGATAATCATGCTTCATAGGGTGTGTTTTTTCTCTTTGGTTTCTCTGTGGTATCTTCTGCTTGTCCTTTCTCTTTTCTATATGGAGGTACTAAGGGTAGGCTCTCTCAATATTAATGGGGGAAGGGACAGRAATAAGAGGGCTTGGGTKTTAGAAGWAATAAAACAGAAAAGGCTTMATGTAGKTTTCCTACAGGAAACACATAGTGATGTGGCTAATGAGGTTGACTGGGGTATGTGGTGGGAGGGGCAGCGTATACTCAGTCATGGTACTAATTTCAGTGCTGGGGAGGCCATCTTGTTTTCCTCAGGCTTAGGGGTGACTGTGGTATCTACAACAGAGATTGTCAAGGGTCGGGTTTGATTGGTCAAGGTGGATGTTATGTTTTTATTTTATATGTTTTTGTTCTTAACGAGGGTACAGAGCGTCTTGTTGTGTTTGATCAAATAAAGGAAACCTGAAGACAGTGTGACCAAGAGGGGTGTATAGTTAGGGCATCTGGTAACCCAAGAGGGGTGTATAGTTATAGGGGGGGACTGGAACTGTACAGTGGATTCTACTGTTGATCGCACTGCTGAAGAACCTCACCTGCGGTCAGCCACTTGTCTGTCTGGTCTATTAACTGAGTTTGAGCTTTCTGATGTGTGGAGAGTAAGGAATGCAAAAGTTAGGCAGTACACATGGATAAAAGTTAATGAAGGTCGTGTCAGTGCAGCAAGGTTAGACAGGTTGTATGTATCTGATCACTACTACTGTATCTCCATATTGTTACTGTTGATATTCACTTGTCCACGAAGGTCATCACCTTACTGGTATTTTAATGTTAAATTGTTACATGATGTCATGTTTTGTGAAAGGGTTTTGTTGTTTTGGGAAAAATGGAGGGTTACAAAAGGGAATTTTGAGTCCTTGAGACAATGGTGGGAGGTTGGGAAGGCCCAAATACGATTATTTTGTCAACAGTATACTGCTCTGTCTCGTACGGAAGTTAAAGAGACTATCAAGGCCCTTGAACAGGACATCAAATCAATTGAATTGAAGCTGCTCACTCAGAACGACCCTGGACTAGTCATGAACTTACAGGACAAGAGACATGAACTGAGGTCGTTTCTGCATGAAAGAGTGAAAGGTGCCTTGATTAGGTCTCGTTTCGCTTCCCTCAAGGACATGGATGCTCCTAGCGCTTWAAAAAAAAAACTAGGACAGTCGACATTGCAACATAAACAGATGGTCTGCTTTCGTCTCCCTGCTGGGAAGGTGACCACGGATGACAGTGAAATGCGTCAACATGCCGTGGATTTCTACTCTGCCCTCTATAAGGCGGAGGATTGTGTCTCTCTGTGTACTGAACAGTTGTTACACGGTCTTCCTCAATTGGGACCTGAGCATTGGACTCTGACATTACACTGCAAGAGCTGTCCACAGCAGTTATGCAGCTCTCAACAGGCCGAGCCCCTGGCATCGATGGGTTACCATCTGAGTTTTTTAAGCACTTTTTTGGGGGTCTATTGGGGAGGATTTTTATGAAGTGGTGTGTGAATCTTTTCATGAGGGTTCTCTTCCTGTATCCTGTCAACGTGCGATGCTTTCACTGTTGCCAAAAAAGGGGGATTTGGCTCTCATAAAAAATTCAAGACCTGTTGCTTTGCTGTGCGCAGAATACAAAATGGTATCTAAATGTCTCTCAAACAGGTTGTAAGAGTATCTGGGATTGTTGGTCCACAAGGACCAGTCTTACTGTGTACCTGACCGCTCTATTGTTTATAACTTGTTTCTGATAAGAGATGTTTTAGACATTTGTAAACTGYCTGATGTRAATGTGGGTTTACTTTCTTTGGATCAGGAGAAGGCTTTTGACCGTGTGGACCACCAGTACCTGTTTAAAACAATGAAAGCCTTTGGGGTTGGGGATGTTTTTTTGTCTTGGATGAATTTACTGTATGCTGGGGCCTCATGTATGGTGAAKGTGGGGGGTGGTTTGAGTTTCCCCATCCCTGTCCAAAGGGGCATCAGGCAGGGATGCCCAATTTCAGGGCAGTTATATAGTCTGGCGATTGAACCAATGCTTTGTTTTTTTAAGAGCGAAGCTTACTGGTTTCTCTGTGCCAGGTGTAAATGAAGGGTCCCACGATAGCACTGTCTGCGTATGCAGATGACGTGACAGTTTTTATTACAGGGTTGAGGATGTTAAGTTTCTCTCAAACGCTCTGAAGGTGTATGAGGGGGCCTCCTCAGCTAGAGTCAATTGGGGAAAGAGTGAAGCGCTGTGGGCAGGTCAGCTTCAGATGGGGTCCGCTCCACGGTTACCAGGGGGGCTTCAGACGGGGTCCGCTCCACGGTTACCAGGGGGGCTTCAGTGGGGCAGAGATGGGATGAAGACTTTGGGGGTTTTTCTAATGCTCTGATGTCTTTCAGAAAAATAACTGGGAGGGTGTAGTGGAGAAAGTGTGTGCCAGACTGTCAAGATGGAAATGGGTGCTGCCCCAGCTGTTTTATAGGGGAAGGGTACTGGTAGCTAATAATCTTGCTGCCTCTACTCTGTGGCACAGACTAATGATTTTGCAGCCACCAAAGRGTCTGATACAAGAGCTTCAGAGGACCCTTGTCAATTTCTTCCGGTCTGGACAACACTGGATTAAAGCTGCAGCCCTGTACCTGCCACTGCACGAGGGTGGGCAAGACCTGGTGGACATTTCCTCTAGGATCATGGCTTTCCGGCTTCAAGCAGCCCAGAGACTGTTGTACAGTGACGGTTCTAGCTGGGTCGACACAGCCAACACACTGATGAGGAGAACGGGCTGTTTGGGCTTAGACAAGCACCTTATCCTCTTAAAGCTGGAGGGGGGTGAGTTGAATGGCCTGACTCCATTTTATGAGTCTGTTATGCAGGCTTGGAGGGTTCTTGTCAAGTCCAGTAAGGCCTGCACGCTACCAGGGATGTGGCTTTTTGAAGAGCCTCTTTTTTACAACACTGCCATCCAGTCCGGTGCTCTGGGTTCAGCCAGCCTACGTTCATGCCTGTTAGGCGTGGGGTGTACCAAGCTGGGTCATCTGATGCGGAGCAGGAGCAGATCGTTGGAGGAGCTGGGAGAAAGAGCAGGGATCCGATCATCTCGCCTACTGAGGAAGGTCGTCGCTGAGGTCTGTGACTCCTTGCCAGTACTTCATCTGCAGTATGTGACTGACACTTCCAGTTCTGATCGGTGGACGGAGGGTCTGGATGATGTGTTCCCTGTACTGAATGTTAGTGCTGCGGTGGGGGCTTTCGAGGAGGACATGGGGATGCTGCTTTCCTTCCATAYCCCGGAGCTGGGGGAGTTCAAGGCGGTGGGAAAGAAGGCCATGTACAGAATATGTGTAAAGGTGTCCCATGCCTCTTCCCTGGAAGGGGTGAAATAGACGAGGTGGGGGCGTGTGTTTGGTCCAGGTGCTTCCCCAAAAGGCTGTTGTGTTTAGTTACTTGTGGAGGAGGAATTGGAGTTGTGTTTTTAATTGATGCGTAACCATGGTTTTGTATGGTTGGCTCCCAGACCCAATAAAGATGATTTAAAACTCAAACCTCTCGCGCTCTCTCTCGCTCTCTCGCTCTCTCTCATATATATTAAAAGTCAAATCATGTACAGACAGCTCAGACTAAATTGTGTAGTCATATTATCCCATTTTGGCTTCCAATCTGCTTTGTGCATGACGCACCAGACTAAAGAGACGGTCATTTTCAAAATAGAAATGCATAAATGCATAAATGTGCATGTTAGATATTGCGTAAGACAGACCACTTGTTTAATCAATCAAAGACAAGTAAGACACAGGCATTAGATCATTAAAAATGAAAAGCCTAAACATGTTGTTTCATGCGGTGTAATAGTTAATCAAATTAATGTGCACTAAATAGCATTATAAAATGAACTAGCGAGGCGAATGCAAGCTGCCAAACACAAACTAAAGGTATGATTACATGATCTATCTTCAAGAATACAAAGGGACAGCGTCCCAAATGGATCCCTAGACCAGAACCCTATAGAACCCTATTCCCTATATAGTGCACTACTTTAGACCAGAGCCCTGATAGACCCTATTCCCTAGATAAGGCACTACTTTAGACCAGAGCCCTATAGAACCCTATTCCCTATATAGTGCACTACTTTAGACCAGAGCCCTATAGAACCCTATTCCCTATATAGTGCACTACTTTAGACCAGAGCCCTATAGAACCCTATTCCCTATATAGTGCACTACTTAACCAGAGCCCTATAGAACCCTATTCTCCAAATATTTCTTTATCATTAGACCAGAAGCTTTTTTCTTCTCATCTCTCTCTGCTCTGTCTCTCTGTCTCTTGTCTCTGTCTCTGTCTCTGTCTCTGTCTCTGTCTCTGTCTCTCGTCTCTCTCTCTCCTCTCTCTCTCTCTCTCTCTCTCTCTCTCTCTCTCTCTCTCTCTCTCTTCTCTCCTCTCTCTCTCTCTCTCTCTCTCTCTCATTATATATATATATATATATATATATATATATATATAACACATTATTATGAGCAGAACTGCTCTCTGCAGGATTAGACCGTGGGGCTGTGCAAAATTGCAGTCTTTAACCGATAACTAATGGGAGAGGCGATATTAATAAAAATGGTGTCATTCTAGTTTGTAACACAAGTTACATGAATGTAATGGTGTATGGTGCACAGAGACAGTCTGTATTTCCCTTAAGAATATATTAAAACATGAACTACACTTTAATAATACAACACACCTGTTCATATCAAATATTATTCTTTAATATGGAACAAAACCAGAAGCTAGATCCTGGAAGTCTGGTGGTCTGGGGGTCTGGGGGTCTGGGATTCTGAGTCTGGAGGGTCTGGAGGTCTGGGAGGTCTGGGGGTCTGGGGGTCTGGAGGTCTGGAGTTCTGGGGGTCTGGAGGCTTGGGGTCGGGGGGTCTGGAAGGTCTGGGAGGTTGGGGTCTGGAGGTCTGGAGGTCTGGGGGTCTGGAGGTCTGGAGGTCTGGGGTCTGGGGGTCTGGAGGTCTGGGGGTCTGGAGGTCTGGAGTCTGGGGTCTGGAGGGCTGGGGGTCTGGGAGGTCTGGGGGTCTGGAGGTTCTGGGGTGTGGAGTTCTGGAGGTCTGGGGGTCTGGAGTCTTGGGAGTCTGGAGTTCTGGGGGTCTGGAGGTCTGGGGGTCTGGAGGTCTGGGGGTTCTGGAGTTTGGCAGGTCTGGCGGGTCTTGAGGTCTGGGGGTCTGGAGTTCTGGGGGTCTGGAGGTCTGGGGGTCTGGGAGGTCTGGAGTCTGGGGGGTTCTGGAGGTCTGGATTCTGGGGGTCTGGAGTCTGGGGGGTCTGGAGGTCTGGAGGTCTGGGTCTGGAGGTCTGGGGGTCTGGAGGTCTGGGGGTCTGGAGGTCTGGGGGTCTGGAGGTCTGTGGGGTCTGGAGGTCTGGAGGTCTGGGGGTCTGGAGGCTTGGAGGTCTGGGGGTCTGGAGGTCTGGAGGGTCTGGGGGTCTGGGGGTGACTAGAGGTGAAATATGGCCTCGAGGACAGCCCCCTTCAGTGGGACGAGAGGCCTGTATTCATAAAGTTCTCAGAGTAGGAGTGCTGATCTAGGATCTAGGTCCCGCGTCTATTATTGATTTAAAAGCAACAACTGATCCTAAATCAGGACTCTTCAGGCAGCCGGGCACGTTACTGCCAGGTCAGCAGAGACGGGGTGACCTTTAACACCTCTACACTACATCTACTGAAGGGGTGACCTTTAACCCCTCTACACTACATCTACTGAAGGGGTGACCTTTAACCCCTCTACACAACATCTTACTGAAGGGTGACCTTAACACCTCTAGAGTTACTGTCTGAGATAACAGCTACTGTTCCTGCTACTGTCTGAGATAACAGTACTGTCCCTGTTACTGTCTGGATAACAGTTACTGTCCCTGTTACTGTCTGAGATAAACAGTTACTGTCCCTGTTACTGTCCCTGTTACTGAGGGGGTTGAGTGTTCAGAATGAACGTTTGACTGGCAATCAAGGCTTACAGATTCAACAGATTCACACCATCAGCTACATAGCATTGTCCATACCCCACAGATGTGATGCTACATAGCATTCTCCATACCCCTCAGTGTGAAGCTACATAGCATTCTCCATACCCCACAGTGTGATGCTACATAGCATTCTCCATACCCCTCAGTGTTGAAGCTACATAGCATTCTCCATACCCCACAGTGTGAAGCTACATAGCATTCTCCATACCATACAGTGTGAAGCTACATAGCATTCTCCATACCATACAGTGTGAAGCTACATAGCATTCTCCATACCATACAGTGTGAAGCTACATAGCATTCTCCATACCATACAGTGTGAAGCTACATAGCATTCTCCATACATACAGTGTGAAGCTACATAGCATTCTCCATACCATACAGTGTGAAGCTACATAGCATTCTCCATACCACACAGTGTGAAGCTACATAGCATTCTCCATACCATACAGTGTGAAGCTACCTAGCATTCTCCATACCACACAGTGTGAAGCTACATATCATTCTCCATACCATACAGTGTGAAGCTACATAGAGAAGCTACTCTGTAGATAAAGCTAGCTAAGCACAAGCTATGACTTATACAGAAAAGCCGAGAGGAAAGTAATTTCACTACAAACTAACTAAGGAAATTAGCTTGACTAGGTAACTAGCTACATAATTACATAGATGAGTTCAACAAACCACCGTCACAGCTGCAAACTAGTGATGCTAACTACCCCTGTCCAATGTTGACAGTAGTGATGTAACTTACCCCTGTCCAATGTTGACAGTAGTGATGTAACTACCTCTGTCAATGTTGACAGTAGTGATGTAACTACCCCTGTCCAATGTTGACAGTAGTGATGTAACTACCCCTGTCCAATGTTGACAGTGATGTAACTACCCGTGTCAATGTTGACAGTAGTGATGGTAACTACCCTGTCCCAAGTTGACAGTAGTGAATGTTAACTACCCCTGTTCCCATGTTGACAGTCGTGATGTAACTACCCCTGTCCAATGTTGACAGTAGTGATGTAACTACCTCCTGTCCAATCGTTTGACAGTAGCTGATGTAATACCCTGTCCAATGTTGACAGTAGTGATGTAACTACCTGTCCAATGTTGACAGTAGTGATGTAACTACCCCTGTCCATGTGACCAGTAGTGATTAACTACCCCTGTCCAATGTTGAACAGTAGTGATGTAACTACCCCTCGTCCCATGTTGACAGGCGTTGATGTAACTACCCCTGTCAAATGTTGACAGTAGTGATGTAACTACCCCTGGTGGTCCAATGTTGACAGTCGTGATGTAACTACCCCTGTTCCATGTTGACAGTAGTGATGTAACTACCCTGTCCAATGTTGACAGTAGTGATTGTAACACCCCGTCCAATGTTGGAAGATAGGACTTTAACGGCTCCCACTGATCAAGCTCTGAAGTGTGATGTACATGGTACCAGTTAAGTGAGGTTGTTGTATCCAACCCCGTGTCGCAATGTTGGACAGTAGTGATGTAACTACCCCGGTGCCCATTGTTGCTAGTGAGTATACTGTCATTACAGGTTTAGTAACTCCTTGTTCTTCTGAGAAAATGGCTGCTGAGTAGCACGCATGTGTTGATGATGTAACTACCCCTGTCCAAGAGTGTTACAGTAATTTGTGTTCTTATGAAACCCTGTATATTCCCCCACAGGCCAGCTTGGTTGTTCGACTGCTGAGTCACATAGCATTATGACACAGAGCTGGTATACTAACACCTGGCAGTACTGTAAATATTAACCAACACAACTCTGCCAGTACTGTAATTATTCAACAACACAACCTCTGCAGTCTGTAATATTTAAAACAACAAACTGCAGTACTGTAAATTATAAAAACACAACCTGCAGTACTGTAAATAATACAACACGCAGACTGAATAACAAACACCCTGCAGTACTGTATTATTAAACAAACACAAGCTGCAAGTACTGTAATTATTAAACCAACTCTGCAGTACTGTAACTATGAAACACACAACTCTGCAGCTACTGTATTATTAAAACAACTTTACTAGTAATTACACCAATCGGTACTGTAATTATTAAACCGACAACAACTCGCAGACCTTCTTAATTATTTAAACAACACCAACTCTGTCGTACTTGTAATTTCTTAACACACAATCTGCAGTACTGTAATATTCACAACACAGATCTGCAGGTACTGGTAATATTAAACACACAACTCTTGCAGTCAATTATAAACAAAACCTAGTCGTAATTATTAAACAACACATCTGCAGTACTGTAAATTATTCAAAACCAAACTTTGCAGTACTGTAATTAGTTAACAACACAACTCTGCAGTTGATTGTAAATTATGTTAACAACACACCTGCAGTACTGTATTATAAACACACAGTCAGACTATACAAACCCTGCAGTACTGTATATTACCCAGTTGCAACTGTAACTATTACAACCAACTGCAGTCTGTAATTATAAACAACCATCTGCAGTACTATTATTATTAACAACATTCTCAGTAATTACACAACTGCGTACGTGCTATTATTAAACACGTACCTTGCAGTACGTAATTTTAACAACACAAGATCTGCAGTCTGTTAATTATTAAACACCAACTCTGGCAGTACTGATTAAATGTATTAACTTATTAAACACACACTCTCAGTACTGTAATATTAAACACACAACTCTGCAGTACTGGTAATATTAACAACACAACTCTGCGTGACTGTAATTCATAAGACACATGGTTTTAACAACAACTCTGCAGTACTGTAATATTAACACAACATTCAGTACTGTATAGTGTCAACAGAACATCTGCGATGTAATGCCTCACAACAAACTCTGGGGTATGAATTATTAAACACTAGCAACCTGCAGTATGATATTAAACAACACAACTTGAGTACTGTACACACACTGTATACATGTAATATTAAACAACACATACCGGCGTGATGCTTTAAACCGTGAATGTAAATTAAACAACACAACTCTGCAGACTGTAATTATTAAACAACACAACTCTGCAGTACTGTAATTTTTCAACAACACAACCCTGCAGTACTGTAATTATTAAACAACACAACTCTGTAGTACTGTAGTGTAATCATTTCCCCCCACTAGATACCCAATCTACACAATGCAAGTTTGCTGCCTGTAACACTGTGAAAACACAGGACCATCAGAAGGGACATTACCACAACACTCTGAGAACGCAGGACACAGAAGCCATGCTACGGCTCATCACTCAGCGTAACACGAAAACATGACTTGTTAAAATATTGCCTTGTTCGTCTCTACCAGGGTGGTAGAAGATTCTAACAACATACATGAAGCTGGTTGTAACTACACCGAGAGATGCCAGAAGACTCTATATCTCAGGATGACCTCTAACACAACATGACGTGTTAAAATCAACCAGAGACGGTTCAGAGCGTGTTGGAAGATACCGTCCTAACTCCACTACACGTATGGAGAAAAGGTATAACCAAACGCACTTCATCCCAGCTTCAACACAAAAGATGGCATGAGGTGCTAGACAGAGGGATTTGGATACTTCAGCTGGTGACTATCATTCCTAACCCCAGGATACTTCAACTGGTGCCTATCATTCCTAACCCCAGGATACTTCAACTGGTGACTATCATTCCTAACCCCAGGATACTTCAACTGGTGACTATCATTCCTAACCCCAGGATACTACAACTGGTGACTATCATTCCTTACCCAGGATACATCAACTGGTGACTATCATTCCTAACCCCAGGATACTACAATTGGTGCCTATCATTCCTTACCCAGGATACTTCAACCGGTGCCTATCATTCCTTACCCAGGATACATCAACTGGTGACTATCATTCCTTACCTCAGGATACTTCAACCGGTGCATATAAGGGAGAAAGAAGGAAAAGGATCTCTGTTTCTACGTAGATCTGATAGATTTATTGACAGGACCTATAAAACAATGGCATTCCATGGCTGTCTTTCAGTATTGGAGGGAGACACTTCTAAGCCTTCTGGGAGTCCTCGTTTTTGCCTTGGAGGACAGTCATTTTATGCAGAGATGGTTTCATATTTTTGAACAAATGCTCTCTAGACCTCATGTTGCTTGTCATTGAAAAGACTAAAGCAGAGAGACACACACTACACGACCATAAGTATGTGGACACCTGCTCATCGAACATCTCATTCCAAAATCATGGTTCTCTGAGCTCTTCTCCCTCACCTCTGTCTCCCCTCTCTCCTCTCCCCCCCTCCTTCTCCCCCTCTCCCTCCCTCTCTCGTCATCGCTTCCTCTCCTCTCTCTCCCACTCCTCTCTCCCCCCTTCCTCCCCCCCTCCTCCCCTCTCGTCCCTCTCCCTCTCCCCTCCTCTCATCCTCCCGCCCCTTCTCTCTGCCCTCCTCGGCTCTCTCTCCTCCTCCTATCCCCTTCTTCTCCTCTTCCCCTCCCTCTCGTCCCCTTCTCTCCTCCCTCTTCTCCCCTCCTTTCCCCCCTCCCCTCCTCTCCTTCCTCTCCGGCCTCTCCCCTCTCTCCCTCCCCCCTCTCCTCCTCTCCTCTCCCCCTCTCCCCTCCCTCATCCCCTCCCCCCCGTCTTCCTACTCCCTCTCCTCTCTCCCCGCTCCCTCTCCTCTCTCCCCTCTCCCTCTCTCTCCTCGTCTTCTCTCTCCTCATCTCTCTTCTGCCCTCCCCCTCCCCTCTCTCTCTCTTCCCCCCCTCTCTCTCCCCGCCTACTCCTCTCTCTCCCTCTTCCCTCTCTCCCCCTACATTCCCTCATTCAGAACAGCATAAGAGCTAACTCTGTGGTTATATATCAACAGTATGGCAGGGCAATGCTCTCCTCTTGAGTTAAATCTGACGGAAACAAAACAATAGACTTACTGTTTTGGTATTGAATCCCTTCATCAGAGCTTGAGGTAGGTTAGGTGCGTGCGACACCTACACATAAATGTACATAGAGTATGGGACACCCCTCAATTAATGGGATTTGCTATTTCACCACACCCAGTGCTGATAAGTATATAAAATTGAGCTCACACCATGAATTCCATAGACAATAAGAAGGCTGTACTGAAGAGGCTCAGTGATTGTTCAACCGTGGCACCGTCTTATAGATCACCGTTCCTACAATCAGATTTGTCAAATTCTGCCGCAGAGCGCCCCGGTCAATGCCCGTGCAATCGCCTCCGGTCGACGTAAGTGCGTTTGATTGTGAGTGGAAACGTCTAGGACAAACAAGCTCAGCCGTGAAGTGTTAGCCACACAAGCCACAGAACTGACTCTGAGGACTGAAGCGCGTAGCGTACCGCGTAGCGGTAGCGTAGTCAACACTCATCTATGAGTGGTGGTAAAAACTCGCGCCATTGGACTGTTCCATGAAACGCGTTGTCTAGAGTAGATCACGAGCTTCACCATCTGCCACGCTCCGGACAAACAATTGGTTGGCGGATGCCCGCGAGTGTAGAACGCCACCTGGCCCATAGCATAGTGCCAACTGTAAGTTGGTGGAGGAGGAAATAATGGTCTGGGGCTGGTGTTTTCATGGGTTCGGCGCCCTTAGTTCCACTGAAGGAAAATCTTAATGCTAAGTATACAATGGACATTCTAGATATTCTGTGCTTTGGTTCCTTCCTGTTTTCCAGCATGGACAATTCCCCGTTGCACAAAGCGAAGTCCAGCAAATGTTTGCGAGATTTGTGTGGAAGACTTTTGACTGGCCTGCACAGAGCCCTGCACCTCAACCCCATTCGAAACCACCTTCGATGAATTGAACGCCGACTGCGAGCCAGGCCTAACACCCAACATTCAGTGTGCCACCTACTAATGCTCTTGTGGCTGAATGGTAAGCAAAGTCCCTGCAGCATGTTCCAACATCTAGAGGAAACCTTCCAGAAGAGGGAGCTGTTATAGCAGCAAAGGGGACAACTCCATATAATGCCTCCCAAGGTGGAGGCTTTATTGCAGCAAAGGGACCAAACTCCATATAAA
>NC_036873.1:7532961-7561566 GCF_002910315.2 Salvelinus sp. IW2-2015
ATGTTGTTGTCAGAACAGATGTAGGAATGATAGGCTTGAGAGGACCAGCAGCCAAGGAGCTGTACAGTGTTGTCTTAGATGCCATGGAAATGGCTCCAATGCGGAAGGAGTGTCTGGAGAATTGATCAGCAGGATAGCCGGACAGGGATAGTTTTTGTCTCAGATGGGAATGTAACAATTTGCGATGGGAACAGAATCTGAGATGAATAGTGGATCGGATGGAAAGGCATGTTGAGATTGTCTGAGCTGCAGAAAGTAGGTGAGTGGTTYGTAAGGGCTGATGGTAGTCGGAACAGATAGATTGGTGTGGTTCTGCCAAACTGATTGGTTTCTCTGCGTTTGATGGGGGAATCTTTCGAYGATGGTGACATTTGRCACGCTGAGATGACAAGAASGGTTGTAGATAACAGATGTAAACTCTGAACATTGCAGGAATCCCAAAAATGTCAAAGGAAACATTGATTCTAGWGTGGAAGAAACTGTGATGGAGATGTAACCAGACCACAGCGTCTGGATGCAGGCAGACAGGATATCGAAGGTGATGGGCTGGTGGCGAGGGGGTTGGTGGACTTTGGTGCRTTGGAGGCCCTTGAGAAGGGAGACTTGCAGGTGAGAGGAGGWACATGAAGACCCAGTAAGCAACTTGAGAAAGAAGTTGATCCCGGCAACACGTATATCCGGATGGAGGATGTCCGCATGGAGAGGATGAGCTGGCATGGGTGATGAAGGAAGACATGGTGACCAGTTGTTGGAGGAAAAGGAAGGTAATAGATTGTATGGAAACGCTGGAAGAATCTCCTGGCTGTCCAGTAAGAGGACAGTGTACTTGGTGCAACGGCTGATAGGATGGCATGGCTGAGAGATGAGGCAAAGGAGTGGATGTTTTACGGGAAGGTTGGAGGGACTGGGGTTGGTAGGGGTTCTGCTTACAGGGCCAAGCACCTGAAAAACTGAAATTGGAGGCGGGACTGAGAATCAGCGATTTAGTTACATTGGCTGGTACATATGCAGCTGAGAAGGAACTGATGGGTGACGGATAGCCAAATTAGACGTCTTGGGAAACTCATGATAGGGAGGTAGTCAGAACGGCCCTTGTTAATGATGTGTACCATGGAAGGTTGTTGGGAATGGATGAGAAAGCAGCTACGGCAATTGGCTACAACTCGAACAGGGCGTAGGAGGGGGCTGCAGGAGAGGAAGCAACACTATAGAAATTCCTGTACCAATGGAAGGGGCAGGCATCAATGAACTACGTAAGTCTTCTGGACAAGAGACAGTCATCATTGAAAAAAGGTGATGCTGTTCCAATGACTGAGAAGGTGCCAAGGCCTGAGCTCTGCAAGTGGGACAGGAAGGGATGATCCTGATGGCATAATTTAGATGGCCCAGCAATTAAAGCAGCTGACATTTAGTGCAGTGGGGAGATTCCAAGTAATTGGACAGGAGGAAGGAAATGCAGTGAAGTTTGTTGAGGCAGGGAGGCCTGAAAGAAGACTTTGTCCAGTATGATGCTGAGGGATTTGAGGCAAGTAGAGGGGCCTTCTGTCTTCTACTCAGAGTGGTACACCAAGGAGAAATGAAGGTGGAAACAAGGGTGGAAAGGCTCAGGGAGGGAGAGGATGAAGTGGTGCCAATAGTGAGGAAACTGCCGAGGAGATAGAGAACATAAAAGGAAACCTGTTGACATTCAGCAAGATCCAACACAGGGCTTCAGGCTAAGGTGTTGAAATATTTGAGGGCTGCTCTTGCATTCAAAAGTTAGGCGACAGAAATAGTACCGCCCCTCCCAGCAGACACCGAAGAGATTCCAGGTGTTGGGATAGAGGGGCTCCACCTTGAAGGTGGATATTTTGTCGGCTTTGGCAAGCAAGGTTCCACACCAGAAAGTTTAATGAGAGTCATGGCATGGTTGACCGTGGGCGTACTCAAAGTGAAGTCAGGACTCGGGATGAGGCTGTTGACTGAAGATTCATGGGGGCGGAAAGATCGATGATGATAGCTTCTTGCTTGAATACATTCGGGTGGCAATTCCGAGGGGACTGATTCGTTAGGTGGAGAATAGCGGGGATGAGAAGGGGCCAATCATAAACCCCTGCTTCACCTTCTTGGCGAGGAGGTTGGAGCAGAAGTGAGGAGTAAGGAGTAGAGAATTTTATTTTTTCAGTCCATCAAGCAAATATCGACAAATGAGGGGTCAGGGTGAAAGTCCAAGTCCGCAGCCCTGGTGGTGACGTTGATGGAGGTGGCAAGGTTGACCAACAGTCATTTATCAGTAGAAGGAGGAGTGGGATTGAGGGCAGGAGGTGCGGGCGCACTACAGAATGTGCAGGAACTTGCATGACGAAGTTCTGCAGCCGTAGTACTGAAATTGTTGCAGATTATGCTAACTTCGGAGAAGATTACAAGATGACCACGGCGGTCCTTCCTCCCGCAGAACACGGCAAAGGCAGAACGTTGTGTAGGAGGAGGAAGATAGGCGGAACAGCGAGCAGAGGCAGGGCAGATGACACTTCAGAGGGGCAGACAGGGAGCATGGTGGCAGGGTGGGATGGGAACCACAAGAGGTGCGCAGGCGAGGGCCACTTTGCCGGCGAAGATGCGACAGTGAGCTCAACGTCGAGGGGTCCCAGTACGTCACGATGTTCCACTGCAGGAGCCTGGAGGCAGGGCTTCTGAGAACCGGCGATGGTAGCGTAAAAGGTTGTACACCGAAACGGACAGCCGATCGTGATGATGGATTGGTATCGTCCAACTCTTGGTGGCGAGAAGGATGTTCTGAGCAGATGACATCTATGTATTGGGAGATAGCCAAGAACAATTCTGGGACAGTGAAACCTGATTGGTGTGGGTCATTGGAGCTAGGGGCATGGAAGAGGCTGCAGTCGAAGATGCGGGGTAAGGCCTGTGCGGTAGAAGGAGTGAGGAGACGGCAAGATTAACGTCTGCACCTTGTACGATCTGCTGGCAGAGAGAGGAAGAGACTGGAGGCGGATTGAGGATCAGGGAGTGGGTGGAGAATGAGCCAGGGTGGCCATAGACACGGAGTGGTTGGCCGGAGGGCGGGGCTTTGCTGTGATGACTGATCAAAGAGCAGTCGGTTTACTGAACTGGGACAGCATCGCACCTTGAAGGGCGGCAACTGTAACTGGCTGAGTAGGTAGGGATGTGAGAGGTCATTGAGGTCAAAGAAGGTGAGACGCTGCAGTGGTGGCAGCGAGACCTGTGAGAAAAGGTAGACACTGGTAGATAGAAAGGGACCTGAGGTGGGGGAGGGTAGCCAGAGAAAGAGACACAGAGAGAGATGGAAGGCCTTTGGCTGGTGAGCTCCAGCGGGCAGGGCGGTGGGAAGATCGGCCTGGAACGGTGGGGCTATTAATAAACATTTTACGGCTGAGAGATTCACAGAAATGTATCACAACACTACAAACGTGACAGAGTTCAGCCTGATGATTGAATCACTCTACTGAGGTATGTGTCGCTAGGTGTACGTCTCATAACGATAACCAGCTCATTACGATTTGGCTTGACTGATTCGTCAAATGTGAGAGGTACCCCAATGTTAAAATTGTATAATCGTAGTGTTCAGAACGCATTATTTTAGATTTACCTAGTGTTGTTGTTTCATCCAAACAGTTTTTAAATATGTTAGCTGGTAATTTAGCAAATCCAAAATAATTTGTCTAGAATGTTTGGAGAAAGTAGCAATGATAGTGAAAATTAATTGTATCAGTTAGCCGTGCATTCAAAAGTATGGGGAATGCAGGGGGATTCCAAATCTGTGCAAATTTTTTTGAAATGCCGTGCTCTTTCCCTCGACTTTTGAATGCACTGCTAGTGCTAACTCAGAGGTCTCCAACCTTTACTAGTATGAAAGCTACATTTAAAAAATGAAACGCCACAAGCTACACATTTCTCTCTAGCTTCCAAATAGGCACATTCTTCTCCTCTCCCCTGCAACTCTTCCCCAGGTCCTCAGTGTACAAGAGAAGATAGTGCACTGTTTTTGTTAATATACCTCGTAAAATAATGGTTAATAAACAGCGCTAAGGGTGGCCCTATAAAATCGGTGATTTCCCCCCCTAAAAAATGATATTTAAAAAAATTATTCCCAAATCATGTTGTTTTCACCATTTTATTTGGTTCAGAAACTATAATGGAAAGGGGAGACTCTCACGATGGTGTTCTTCTCCATTTTGCTCTTTGACCACTTCAAGTGTCACAGGACTCAGCCAACTTCTGTCTGTAGCGTTTGAACAATTTGGGTCGCTATGGAAAGGGGAGACTCTCACGAACACGATGGTGTTCTCTGTTTTGCTCTACGGGACTCGCCTGAAGATAAACCATACAAACAGAAGTAATGGAAGTATGGAGGTAGTTTGTGCAAATAAGGGGTTAAATATTATTTGTGCAAATATTTGTGCAAAAAAAATAAATAAATCTGATATATAAAATCTCCTCCCTCAAATACACAGGCATTGAGCATGTTGCTCTACCAAGGAGAGGAGGTGACATTGAGATCCTAGTACTACAGAGGGAGGCTTACTGGATATCCTATCTAAAACATTGACCCCTAGTGGTCTGAATATTGACTTTGATCTCAGGCCCTTCTTATGAACAATTCTTTCTTTTATGAATAAGTCTTAAAAATGTATATATTCTTTGTACAGCGTATTAGCGCACACCTAATATGTTCCCACTGTTGATGCTTATTATGCATTAAGATTGAACCAAAGATTACATGTAACAAATGGAATACAAAACAATTAAACAATAATGTAGTTGTTGTTGCTATATTATGTACAATATTCATTCTGTTCTATATGATAAACCTAATATATTTAACATGCCACAACTATTGTTTTTTAACAGTTTCACTAATTCATTCAAATTAACTTAATCATTATGACACACCCTTCACTATCTGTCATTGGTTGCACTAATGACACTGTTTGTCTACATAACCTGGTTCAAGTATTCATGACATTACATGAAGAAGGTACAGGGATGCCGAAACGTTGGTAAATACCCATTAAATGACTGGGAGTTTATATATGGAGTGTGCTACTCTCTCATTTTTGATAGTTTATAGTTTATTTGCTGTTAGTCAGCACCTCCACACAACACATTTTTCTGAGTGTGTGCCAGCATGTTTTTTAAAGTTAGCAATAATAAACTAATAGATACAAATTAATAATTATGTGGTTAGCATTGCTGAGAAGCCTACTTTGTTTGCATTTAACATTTAATTAAGAAGGTTTTTGGGAAAGTATTTTGTCAACCCACAACGCGTCATCACATCAACTGGTTACACACGGACGGAATGATAGTCAACACACGCATCACACAAACAGACGGGAGCAATATTGTGGAAATTAATTGCAGATATTGTGTGAGGTTCCCTTTTTAAGCCAATAGTGGCGAACCAGCGGTGGGATAAGGCTGCATTGATTAGATGGTGTCTAAGACTTGTGAGATTTGTTTTTGACAATTTGCGGTGGAAAACTATTTGGCGAGCGACTCATGTGGTCTGCGAAATAATTGGTATATGTTATCCACTAGCATTGTGACATTCCATAAGTCTTAGCGTATTATAGAACAAATATAAGAATGGAATAGGCAGTACCTTGTGATCACCCATTCTCTGATGAGGCCTGTCTAGCCAGAGTGTTGATCTGCAGAGTGTAGCGGAAGTGAGAGATCAGGAGCTATGGAGAAAGATGGAACAATCATACATTAAATCACAACTAAAGAAGCTATGTATTGTACTGTACTACAATCTACTCCAACTTTCAATTATAAAAAAATACATGCATTTTGTATAGATATTTTTCGAATTCCTAAGGTTTCCTTTGAATTATCATGTTATACATATTCAGTTGATTGGAAAATAACTCACACATATATGTTTAATAACAGTTGAAACAACCTCAGTGTCTGCATGCACAGCAGTAAGTATGTACCTTGTAGAGGGGATGCACCATTGGTAGGTTACGCAGTGTCGACATGGCAAACACCTCAGCCAGCAGGTGAGTCCTCAGCAGGTGAAAGTTCAGCTCTGTTCAGCGAAGTCGCGTTCCTCCAAAGATCTTGGCCAGAAGCCAGTCATACTTAGAGTCAGTAGGAAGGAAGATGGGGTTGTCTTTCCAGGATCCTGCTTCAGCTGTAAAAGGAAACAGGAACAATCATGGTTAATGTTATATCATGTACCATTCAGACAACACTCAAGACAAAGTTAAGTAAGCAATTAACAGTTCATCTTATGTATGTCTTTAAATTAATTATAGTGACAATATACCACACAAAATATTGCTTATTTGATGGAAATTATGTAAAATGTACCACTAGCCACTTTAAACAATGCCACTTAATATAATGTTTACATACCCTACATTACCCATCTCATATGTATATGTATATACTGTACTCTATATCATCTACTGCATCTTGCCATTTATGTAAATACATGTACCACTAGCCACTTTAAACTATGCACTTATGTTTACATACCCTACAGTACTCATCTTTATATGTATATACGTACTCTATACCATCTACTACATCTTGCCTAGGCCGTTCTGTACCATCACTCATTCATATATCTTTATGTACATATTCTTTATCCTTTACACTTGTGTGTATAAGGTAGTAGTTTGGAATTGTTATTTAGATTACTTGTTGTTATTACTGCATTGTCGGAACTAAAGCACAAGCATTTCGCTACATTCGCATTAACATCTGCTAACCATGTGTATGTGACTAATAAAATTTGTATTGAATTGATTTAATTTAGAAGCGTATATTGTCACTATAATTAATTTAAAGACATTCATAGGTTGAATTGTTAAGTTACTTAAAATGTGGCTAACATTAATCAAATGTTTTACTCATGACAACACAAAATCAGTATATGCTTTTGCTCATGGTTTTTGCTTTCTGGTCAAATAGGTCATTTCTGGGCAATATTTCTTTCCATTTAGGGGACCCCTTTTGGCTCAAGAGCATCCCAGTGGCAAATGTTTTGTTAAGCATCTTCAATGTGGAGTTCGGAACTCTACATTTTCTTATGTGTGATGTACCTGGATTGCGATGGCATAGCTTAATCTTCTGGAGTCATGTAGAGCAAGCAGAGAGGAGCAGCCAAGAAGTGCTGTTTCCCGTTGATCACGTTTGCAGTCACTCCATGCAGGCGCTTGTAGTCAACCAAAGACTTGCCTTTCTGTTTAGGTTAGGACATGAATGAGTTAGGAACCCATCAACACCATATCAAATAATTATGTAGGCTACTGACACAATGTAATGTACTACACACAAATTACTGAGGAAGACACCACTAAGAGCAATAACAGAACAATGAGTAACAAACCTGAATTTCCTCCTCAAGGCTTTTTCCAAAAAGGGAAGCCTTCACCATGTCTTCTGTGACGGGGAAGTTCTCTGGAAGCTTGGAGCAGCGATGGATCATCATGGGGTTGATGCCGTTCAGAAGCTGGAACCCGAAAAACTCATCCTCCTTCCAGTTCTTTTCGACATAGTCTAATAGATAACAAAAGTATCAAATAATAATGAGATGCTAATGGTTCCAGTAAACCATTTGAATCCATTACTTATTCAAGACAGACACCACTGACCAGACCTTACCATAAACATGAGTCATGTGTCTATTGAAGATGGGACTGAGTTCATCTAGGCTCTTCCATTGTTTTTCGTTGGTTAACAGTCCTTCTAGTTTCAGCTCCCCCAATCTGCCGGGACAGAGAAGGAAATGAACTTCAACATGTGAAAGATGTCGTTGGATGGTGCAGTAAGTTAGAGAATGGTTTTAACACCACCAGAGTGTCCCCCAGGTGTCTGTGTTGGGTCCCTTACTCTTCATCCTCCCCCTTGGGTGGTTGATTCATGCACAAGCCACATATATTGAATATGTGTCAATCGCAATTTGATTTGGTGAAAATGTCTGTTCTTTGGGTTAAATATGGTGCTATGTGGTCCTGTGTGCCTCAGTTGGTAGAACATGGCTACAATGATAGTGGGTTTGATTCCTGCTGGGGCCACCCTATGTGAAAAATGCATAAACGCACTGTATGTTTCTTTTGCTGAAAGTGTCTGCTAAATGGCATGTATTAATTTATTATATTTATGTAATAAATAAATATATAACATATACATAACATATACAGTATAACATACATTGAACAAAAATGTAAACGCAACAAGCAACAATTTCAAAGAGTCAATTGATGTCAGTCAATTTAAGTAAATACATTTTGGATTTTACATGACTGGGAATACAGATTTGCATCTGTTGGTCAGAGATACCAAAAGGTAGGGGCGTGGATCAGAAAATCAGTCAGTATCTGGTGTGACCACCATTTGCCTCAGGCAGCGCGACACATCTCCATCGCATAGAGTTAATCAAGCTATTGATCGTTGCCTGTGGAATGTTGTCCCACTCCTCTTCAATGGCTGTGCGAAGTTGCTAGATATTGGCTGGAAAACGCTGTTGTACATGTTGATCCAGAGCATCCCAAACGTGCTCAATGGGTGACATGTCTGGTGAGCATGCAGGCCATGGAAGAACTGGGACATTTTCAGCTTCCAGGAATTTGGGTACAGATCCTTTGCGACATGCATTATCATGCTGAAAAATAAGGTGATGGCGGAGGATAAATGGCCGACAATGGGCCTCAGGCTCTCATCACGTTATCTCTGTGCATTCAAATTGCCATCGATAAAATGCAATTTGGTTCTTTGTCCGTAGCTTATTCCTCCCATACCATTACCCACCACATGGGCACACTGTTCACAATGTTGATATCAGCAAACCGTCGCCCACACGACACCACACTGGGATTCATCCGCAAAGCAACGAGCACACTTCTCCAGCGTGCAGTGGCCATCGAAGGTGAGCATTTCCCACTGAAGTCGGTTATGACGCCAACTGCAGTCAGGTCAAGATCCTAGTGAGGACGACGAGCACGCAGATGAGCTTTCCTGAGAAGGTGTCTGACAGTTTGTGCAGAAATTCTTCGGTTGTGCAAACCCATAGTTTCATCAGCAGTCCGGGTGGCTGTTCTCAGCGATCCGCAGGTGAAGAAGGTCCGTGGGCTTGGCCGCGGTTCACTTGGTCTGCGGTTATGAAGCCGGTTGGACGTACTGCCAGATTCTCTAAAACGACGTTGGAGGCGACTTATGGTAGAGAAGTGAACATTCAATTCTTCTGACAACTGCTCTGGTGGACATTCTTGCAGTCAGCATACAAATGCACACTCACTCAAACTTCAGACATTTTGGCATTGTGTTTTTTGAAAAATGCCACAGGTGCACCTGTGTAATGATCATGCTGTTTAATCAGCTTCTTGATATGCCACACTTGTCAGGTGGATGGATTATCTTGGCAAAAGAGAAATGCTCACTAACAGGGATGTAAGCAAATTTGTGCACAAAATCTGAGAGAAATAAGCTTTTTGTGCGTTTGGACAATTTCTGGATCTTTTATTTCAGCTCATGAAACACTTTACATTTGTTTTATGTTTTTGTTAGTGTATATAACATATATACAATTTCTGCTAAATGGCTGATGGCTTGTTAGATTATTTTTTTTAAAGGAAATATTTTCACAGTATGTTGGGGACATGCCAACATAGATAATGACAGATCGAATGCATTTCTGGTGTTGCTCATGGTTCTCAACTGGGTCCATGTACCCCTGGGGTTCTTGCCTGTACTTGGGAAGACCCATAAGAAAATAGGCCTAAAGGTGAAATTCACACGAAGGGGGTATCTCAGGTGTACCCCACACAGAGCTAAATGTGATTGGGGTACAGTAAGAAAAAAGAAGTTGAGAAACCAGTGCTCTATCTTACATTTGGCTGCTGTGAACTTGATCTCCAAGTCCTTGGTGAAAGAGAAGCGGACTCAGCAGGGAGACCAGAAGCGCTGGCAACTTTCATTATTTGGGGTAGACCCTCGCATATATACTCCAGCTGAAGGGAATAGACACGGTAAATCAAGACGGGATACACAGCCTGTCATTCACTATTACACACTACCATACCAGACCTGGGTTAATTATTTTAAGTGTAAACCCCGCCACCTGCTACTCCAGGCAGGCTAAACTAAATGCTCAAAGTATTGAAAGTTTCCAATAGTTTGAACCCAGGCCTAAAACATTCAAGGGAGGGGGCTTATATAAAAATGAGGTTGTTAAGCAGACACTTATCCAGAGCAATTAGGGTTAAGTGCCTTGCTCAAGTGCATAACAACAGATTATTAACTAGTCGGGCGCTGGCCAGCGCTCTTAATGGCTAAGCCACCTGCCTCTTTATTCCAATTGCACATCAATTTATCTGTGTGTAAGAGTTATGTTTTTATTTGGATGTTGTTTAAATTAGCTACTGTATTCTTTAGTAATGTTTCCACAAAGCTCACCGGTACACTCATGCGACTCTGCAGCTCCTTCTTTTTCTCCTCTATGGCCTTCGGCAGGTCTCATTGGATATTAGCTTACCTTGTATACAAAAGACCAGAAATGTTGATAATTTTCATGTTTTTATGTATTGGTCAACATCTTAAGAAATCCACTGTGTATATCGCCATTATTCCATAAATATGGCCCTTTCAACACACTTCAAAATAAACTATGACTACCACAGACTTTTGCAATGAACCCCTCTTTATTCATATTAATACATTCACATATGCTGCTGCTATTCTCTGGTTATTATCTGTTATCTTTACACCTGCCCTTCATGTACATATACCTCAATTACCTCACTAACCTTTACCCTGCATATTGACTCACATACGCTGCTGCTATTCTCTGGTTATTATCTGTTATCTTTACACCTACCTTCATGTACTAGTACCTCAATTACCTCAACTAACCTTTACCCCTGCATATTGACTCACATACGCTGCTGCTATTCTCTGGTTATTATCTGTTATCTTTACACCTCCCTTCATGTACATAGTACCTCAATTACCTCGACTAACCTTTAACCCTGCATATTGACTCACATACGCTGCTGCTATTCTCTGGTAATTATCTATGCACTTTACCATACCCTTCATGTACATAGTACTCTAATCATTCCCTAACTAGCCTGTACCCCTGCACATTGACTCGGTACGGTATCCCTCTTATGTAGCCTCGTTATTGTCATTTTATTGCGTTATTTACGTAGTTTATTTACTAAATATTTACTTAATTTTTTAAATTCTGCATTGTTGCTTAAGGACTTAGCATTTTAGTAGGCATTTTACGGTAAGGTCTACACGGGTTGTATTCCGGCGTGACAAATAAAAATGATTTTACTACAAATACATTCAGCTAGCTGACCTATAGCTGTGTGTCATAGGCACAGCAGTTCTACCCAAAACTAAACTACACAATATCTATACTGTATACCAACATACTGACCAGTGCCCTCTCTGATCATCAGCGGCACATAGCCTGAGATCCAGCGTAACGGGGAAGTTGGCCGTGTCTCCTTCTGGTGTGGTCACCACTACTTTAGAGCAGAACCAGTCATTTTTGATGTAGCCGAGCAGGCAGTATGGCTCTGTTCCAGTACACAAACTCCAGATGCCAGGAGAAGGGACAGAACACATTGTGCTCAATCACCTTTAGAGAGATAGATGACATGATCCCAGTTAGAATGATCCCGAAACAAACAATGTTCTCTCAATGTCAACTAAGTTGAGCCTGTTTGTTTTGTTGTTTTTCAAATCCCAGAATGTAGCTTTAATTTGGCATTTCTGACAGTACAGGAGGTTTAATACTTTGTTTTACTTCCAACACGATGGAATGTGGATAACGCAACTATTTTTTTTTTAAACTTACCGATCTTGGCTGGCGGTTTTAGGGATGTACGTGCGTTCACTTTCTCCGTTTGTGCTGACCAGTTTAACGTAAACACTGTTCATGTTCCGGCAACCAGCATTTCTCCAGTAAACACTTTCACTGTGTACTTCATCATGATGATTCTACAAGACAAATACTTCTACAGATACAGCGAGACAACATATTAGACATACAGCATTACAACTTAGCCAAAGCTAACTCAATAGAACCATGTGAGATGATCAACTGCAACCAAATGTTTGCCACAGTAAAACATGTTTAAGTAAAATTTATTGGATTTGAAAAGCCTGTTATATTAAATGAAGTGACATTTAATACAGACCTAGGAAAATTCAATAAATATGTTTTTGCATGTGAATAAATCATTTCAAAAGTACCAAAATTCAGCATTTTGACTTGTCCCTTTGTGCACTCTCTGTGACTTCTGGGAAGATTTAACCCACTTAACCCTAAACATTTCTTCATTTTCACTATCACTGTAAAGCCCTAGTTATTTTGTTATTTTGACAGCCATTTCTGAAGATATTTTTTTTTTATGTGATTAGTGATTGATCTAATGAAATGTCTGTCCCTCAGTTTAAGGTCAATACTGTTACGTGAATTAACATGGTTGTCACGCCTGACCTTAGAGATCCTTTTTATGTCTCTATTTTGGTTTGGTCAGGGCGTGAGTTGGGGTGGGCATTCTATGTTTTTTGTTCATATTTCCTCTATTTCTGTGTGTTTGGCCGGGTGTGGTTTCAATCAGAGGCAGCTGTCTATCGTTGTCTCTGATTGAGAACATACTTAGGTAGCCTTTTCCACCTGTGTTTTGTGGGTAGTTGTTTTCTGTTTTTTGTGTCTGCACCAGACAGAACTGTTTCGCTTTCGTTCTCCTGTTTGTTGTTTTTGTTCGATTTTTTTGTTGTTGGATTAAATCATGAACACTTTAAACGCTGCCACTTGGTCCACTCTTCCTTCAGCCCACGAGAAGCGTTACAGAACTACCCACCACCAAAGGACCAAGCAGCGTGGCCAATAATTGTTTTGGGGGGGGTACACGGGCGGTCGCGGAGCCGAGGTGGAGCCAGACCAGTCGGGGTGAAATTGGAGGTGAGCGAGGGAGCGAAGCAGAGACAGAGAGGGAGTTGATGGGGAGATTGGAGGAGAGAGCTATGAGAGAGCTGCTGTGTGGTGCATGAGGCACACATTCGCCTAGGGAGCGTTGCTCGAGTTGATGTCACCTGAGACAGCTCTCCATACTCGTCCTGAGGTGCGTGCTAGCCGTCTGGTGAAGACTGTGACACCCTGACCTTAGAGATCCTTTTTATGTCTCTATTTTGGTTTGGTCAGGCGTGAGTTGGGGTGGGTGTTCTATGTTTGTGTTCTATGTTTTCTATTTCTGTGTGTTTGGCCGGGTGTGTTCTCAATCAGAGGCAGCTGTAGTTTTCTGTTTTTGTGTCTGCACCAGACAGAACTGTTTCGCTTCGTTCTCCTGTTTGTTGTTTTTGGATTAAATCATGAACACTTTAAACGCTGCACCTTGGTCCACTCTTCCTTCAGCCCACGAGAAGCGTTACAATGGTGAAACTAGTCCTTTTTAAATATATTTTTTTAAAGAAACATTTACATCTACTAATCAAATCAAAGTGTGAAAGCAGGTGAGCTGGTTCTACACTTTTTGGCCATTTTCTCGTGTTTTTTGGTGGGAAACTGAGCGGGTTGCACATAACACGTCAACCCGGTTACCCATAAGTCAGACAGGAAAAAAATGTTGTAACAATAAATAGAAAATAAATAAAAAAACATGCAGCTTGCCTTCAATTGCCCTTCTCTGTTTCACACAAGCTTCCACTCCCCCGTCACGAGGGGATGGATTATATGGCTGATTTAAGATGAAATTGTCAACCCTGTTACTTATTTTAATATAATAGGTCCTCACAAATCAAATTTGTTCCACACGCCGAATACAACAGGTAGACCTTACCGTGAATTATATTTACAAGACCTTAACCAACATTGCAGTTAAGAAAATATTTACTAAATAAACTAAAGTAAAAACACAAACAGCAACAATAAAATAACAATAACGAGGGTGTATATACAGGAAAACTATAGTTATTTTTTGTTGTTTAACCTCTTGAGATGTTCAACTTAATAAAAAATTATTAAAAAACATGTGCTCTTTATGAAAGAATGTTAAATTAGTTGATAACAAAAAGATACAGTATAGTGAAGTTACACTACCCAAAAGATTTGAATGACCCAAATATTCCTAGTCTTTACAAATTAAAATGTTAGTTCATGTATGTACCAAATAACATGTACAGTATGTTTAAAATCAAATCAATATAACAAATTACAATGTAATTATTCTACATCCAAGGTTGAACTCAAAAAAGAAAAGTACTGTCAAGCAGCCTCCTGTGTCCTGTTCATAAGGAAACAACCACATTCAAATCCTCATAAAGGGCAGGTCAGAATTTACTGACAGAAATGATGAATAAGCTTCCCTTACCTGGGTGTGTCGTATCAGACTAACTGTGCGCTGATAAACATCACTGGCTACGTAGCTCTATTTATATTTAGATGGGGTTGGAGGAGTTTTCTACACCGTACTCCCACACACACCCAGTTCCAGGTACCTATAGAAAAGGGCCTATAGAAAGTCAAACCCCCCTTGAACTTTTTTCACATTTTTTGCATTACAACGTGGGATTGAAATAGATTGAATTCTATTTTATTGTTTTGAGCTACACAAAATAATATACCTATACAAATTTAAACTAAAATATAGTCATTGCATAAATATCACCCGCTTTGTTTAGGCAAGCCTAAATTATTTCAGAAGTCAAATTGTGCTTAACAAATCACATAATAAGTTATATGGACTCACTCTGTGTGAATAATGACATGATTTTTGAATGACTACCCCTCCTCTGTCCCTCATTCTCACAACACCTGTAAGGTTCTCAGTCAAGTATTGAATGTCCAGCACGATTCAACTACAAAGACCAGGGAGATTTTCGAAATCCTCAAAGTAGGTTGTGTTGATCGTTGACAGAAATAACAATTCAATTCATTTTAATCCACTTTGTAACACAATAAACTTTGGGAAGAGGATCCAAGCGGTGTAGACTTTTTAGTAATGAGAATGTACCTAGGTGAGTTTCTACACCTGACTCCCACACTCACCTGCTAAAACTGGAAATACTACATGAGACAGTTCCATTGAAATGAACCTAGTAAGTTAATAAGTGTATCATCATATCTCACAAACTATTAAGCTACTTGCTTGCTTGCAATGCAATACTTCAACCATTAGAAACTGTGCGTATGCATAGTCTAAAGTTTGCGGAAAGCTAAGCGTATTCTCACGTCAAGTTCACTTTTTATGAATGCCAGCTTTTGCATGAAACCTGGCTCACACATGTTTTGGTATTTTTTATGATTTTTTTTTACATACTCAACATTTATAAATAAGGCCCCAGTTCTTCTCTGTGGCCAGAGGGACCCAAAGAAATAGAGGCATTTGGTGAACACCAGCTCCAAATATAACSATCTTGGTGTTGGATTGATGACAACATTATTTTATTCATTCACAGTCAGGCTTATGAAGCCAGCTTGTTAAGATCTTATCATCAAAGTGAGAGTGACTTATCAAACATGAAGGAAGTTTCACATACTGCATACCAACTTGGCAGAGTGTACTGTACCTTTCTATGGTCTAGATGTCTTGCTTTCCTCATTCCACTCCTCAAAAAAACGTTTTTTTCATTCCACTAAACCAGAGAGGTGTCTCAAGGAAGTTAAATTCCTCACTATGAAAAGTTCTTACTTACTACATTTTACATTTGAGTCATTTAGCAGACGCTCTTATCCAGAGCGACTTGCATTTATCTTAAGGTAGCTAGGTAGGACAACTACATATCACCATTGTAGTAAGTACACTTTTCCTCAAAAAAAGCAGCTATTAGCAAAGCCAATGGCAGTAAGAAAAGACGAGTATTAGTGCAAAAGACTCATTAAGATCTGATAACCAACACTGTTAATATGTGTACTGTAAACTGGGCCAACAGGTTTCTTAACACTACAACAACAGGACATGATAGGTGATACATTGTGTTGAAATCATCTGGGAAGTTTGATGGGTTCCAGAAAGCACGTGAAATCAGATGAACAAAGGGGGAGTAGAGGAGGAAAGAAGGGGAGTAGATGAGGAGAGAAGGGGAGTAGAGGAGGAAAGAAGGGGAGTAGAGGAGGAAAGAAGGGGAGTAGAGGAGGAGAGAAGGGGAGTAGAGGAGGAGAGAAGGGGAGTAGAGGAGGAAAGAAGCGGCGTCACCCCAGGTGAGCCGGCACCATTCTCACCCAGAGCCCTCTGTTGCAAAATGTTTTATATGTCACTTTTCCTGAGTTTCCCCGCATTCCCAGCATAAGGCGCTCGTGCGATTCAGGCCGGTTGGAATTTTATAGATAGATCGTTCGCCCTTAGTTTAGGGATACCATTGTTCCCGTGGCTGTGCCCTTCCCCGTTCACGCCTTAGATAGTCGACCATTAGGGTCAGGGTTGATTAGGGAGGCCACCGCAGGTGTTCATAATATTTTGTGCAATTGGTAGGTTGTAATCTCATTGAGCAACGTCTCAATCAAATATTACAGAATTGTCCACATTGAAAGTTCATGATTTTTGTTTTTTCCACCACCCATTCCCTACAGGCCAACAAACCATATAAAAGAGCCATGATTCTAGGTTCTGAGTACAGTGGAACTCTGATTTCTCATCACTGAGTTACTGCATCTTATTTGGGTAAGAAAGCTGACATCTTATATGATTATATTCAACCTTTATTTAACTAGGCAAGTCAGTAAGAACAAATTCTTATTTACCTAGAAACAGTGGGTTAACTGCCTTGTTCAGGGAAGAAGACGACAGATTTGTACCTTGTCGCTCGGGGATTCGATCTAGAACCTTTTTACTGACCAACCTCTAACCACTAGGATACCTGCCAGGATACCTTACTTGTCATGTAATGGATGGATCCCATGGCCTAACTCTTTATATTACTTTGTACTTTATACTGTTTATTTGTGGCTCTGAGTGCCATCCATATAGCTTTAAAAATATATGAATTTGTATTTTAACACCCTTAAGTTCAAATCTGGGCCTCGAAGCCACTCTTTTTGTTTTTCATTCTTCCCTCCTATCAGGAACTGACTTAGAACTGTGACACCAGGTGGGTGCAATCCATCATCAGATATAACAGAAAACCAGTACGCAGTCGGCCGGTTGCCTTCCACATTAACAATGCTCCAGTGCTGTTGTTGTAGGTAAGGTAACAATCCCTTTGATCATCCTGTGGCCTCATCTGACACAATAGCTAAGCAAAATGATTGGTCATCAGTCTCAATGAAATAAAATTGATCACATTTTATCATATATTTTTGTCTTCACTTGCTTTGTAGAGTCACCATGATCGTTTAAGAAGCCGAGTGTTCACTGGAGGAGATATACTGTACGCAGGCACCATGAACAGTATCTGCATACAACTCCGTGGCACAATGGATTCAAGCCATTCGCATCTGCCTCCCCAAAAGTAGATGTTTTGGGGGCCACCCTTGAAGGCTGTGAGTAACCCTTTGCCACAATTTGAAATCCTTGGACAATTTGTCCATTTGATGACAATGTCAAATACACATCCACTAGCAGGGCCAGGTTGAGAGAATCTGGTCCCACTTTAAAAGGAACTACATATACTAAGATGTTATAAGCACACATAGATGCTTCACAAATAATATATAATCTGATGTCAATCTATAAACAGTGCATTAAGGTGACATAACAGCTCCCTATGTAGGGTGCATTGACAAAATGCAACTTCAACAGAAACGTACATAACATACATAAAATGCACTTCATAGATGCTTCACAAAAAATCTACTCCCCTTCTTTCCTCCTTCTACTTCCCTTCTTTCCTCCTCTACTCCCCTTCTTTCCTCCTCTACTCCCCTTCTTCCTCCTCTACTCCCCTTCTTTCCTCCTCTACTCCCTTCTTTCCTCCTCTACTCCCCTTCTTTCCTCCTCACTCCCCTTCTTTCCTCCTCTACTCCCCTTCTTTCCTCCTCTACTTCCCCTTCTTCCTCCTCTACTCCCCTTCTTTCCTCCTCACTCCCCTTCTTTCCTCCTCTACATCCCNCAGTACCTGTAGTAATTCTAGAGTCATAGGTACAGCCCTCAGCTCCCTCCAGTACCTGTAGTAATTCTAGAGTCATAGGTACAGCCCTCAGCTCCTTCAGAAGGTCCAGTGCCCCTACCTGCAACAGCAACAACAAACTGAGGGTTAGGTTGAGCACAGATATTCTAGTTTAGGTAGGCAGGTTGGTGCTGCAACAACATCATACTGGGGGTTAGGTAGAGGTAGGCAGGTTAGGTAGAGGTAGGCAGGTTAGGTAGAGGTAGGCAGGTTAGGTAGAGGTAGGATGCATCAAGTTTGAGGATACAGTGCATTCGGAAAGTATTCAGACCCCTTCACCGTTTTCCACAATTTGTTATGTTCCAGCCTTATTCTAAAATCGATTACATGAAAAAKAAATCCTCATCAATCTACACACAATACCCCATAATGACAAAGCAAAAACAGGTTTTTAGAAACAGCTGACAGAGTTTGAGAGGATCTTCAGAGTAGAATGGGAGAAACTCCCCACATACAGGTGTGCCAAGCTTGTAGCATCATACCCAAGAAGACTCGTGGCTGTAATTGCTGCCCAAGTTGGTTTAATAATCTATAATAATATAACCTTTATTTAACCAGGTAGGTCAGTTGAGAATAAGTTCTCATTTACAACTGCGTCCTGGCCAAGATAAAGCAAAGCAGTGCGACACAAACAACAACACAGAGTTACACATGGAATAAACAAACGTACAGTCAATAACACAATAGAAAAGTCTATATACAGTGTGTGTAAATGAAGTAAGATTAGGGAGGTAAGGCAATAAATAGGCCGTAGTGATGAAATAATTACAATTTAGCAAATAAACACTGGAGTGAAAGATGGGCAGAAGATGAATGTGCAAGTAGAGATACTGGGGTGCAAAGGAGCAAAATAATATYAACAAAATAAATAACAATATGGGGATGAGGTAGTTGGATGGGCTATGTACAGGTGCAGTGATATGTGAGCTGCTCTGACAGCTGATGCTTAAAGTTAGTGAGGGAGATATGAGTCTCCAGCCTCAGTGATTTTTGCAGTTCGTTCCAGTCATTGGCAGCAGAGAACTGGAAGGAAAGGCGGCCAAAAGGAGGAATTGGCTGACCAGTGAAATATACCTGCTGACGAGCGTGCTGCGGGTGGGTGTTGTTATGGTGACCAGTGAGCTGAGATATTACCTAGCAAAGACCTATAGATGACCTGGAGCCAGTGGGTTTGGCGAGAAATATGAAGCGAGCGCCAACCAACGAGAGCGTACAGGTCAGTGGTGGATAGTATATGGGGCTTTGGTGACAAAATGGATGGCACTGTGATAGCAAATTGTATGCAGTCTGAGTAGAGTGTTGAAGGCTATTTTGTAAATGACATCGCGGTAGGATAGTCTGTTTAACGAGCGTATGTTTTGGCAGCGTGAGTGAAGGATGCTTTGCTGCGAAATAGGAAGCCGATTCTAGATTTAATTTTGGATTGGAGATGCTTAATATGAGTCTGGAAGGAGAGTTTACAGTCTAACCAGACACCTAGGTATTTGTAGTTGTCCACATATTCTAAGTCAGAACCGTCCAGAATAGTGATGCTAGCCGGGCGGGCAGTGATCGGTTGAAGAGCATGCATTTAGTTTTACTTGCATTTAAGAGCAGTTGGAGGCCACGGAAGGAGAGTTATGGCATTGAAGCTCGTCTGGAGGTTAGTTAGCACAGTGTCCAAAGAAGGGCCAGAAGTATACAGAATGGTGTCGTCTGCGTAGAGGTGGATCAGAGAATCCCCAGCAGCYAGAGCGACATCATTGATGTATACAGAGAAAAGAGTCGGCCAAGAATTGAACCCTGTGGCACCCCCATAGAGACTGCCAGAGGTCCGGACAACAGGCCCTCCAATTTGACACACTGAATTCTGAGAAGTAGTTGGTGAACCAGGCGAGGCAGTCATTTGAGAAACCAAGGCTGTTGAGTCTGCCAATAAGAATGCAGTGATTGACAGAGTCGAAAGCCTTGGCCAGGTCGATGAATACAGCTGCACAGTATTGTCTTTTATCGATGGCAGTTATGATGTCATTTAGGACCTTGAGCGTGGCAGAGGTGCACCCATGACCACCTCGGAAACCAGATTGCATAGCGGAGAAGGTAAGGTGGGATTCGAAATGGTCGATGACCTGTTTGTTAACTTGGCTTTCGAAGACCTTAAAAGGCAGTTTGGGTCAAGAGTGTCCCCCCCTTTGAAGAGGGGAATGACCGCGGCAGCTTTCCAATCTTTGGGAATCTCAGACGATACGAAAAAGAGGTTGAACAGGCTAGTAATAGGGGTTGCAACAATTGCGGCGGATAATTTTAGAAAGAGAGGGTCCAGATTGTCTAGCCCAGCTGATATTTATTTCACCTTTATTTAACCAGGTAGGCAAATTGAGAACACGTTCTCATTTACAATTGCGACCTGGCCAAGATAAAGCAAAGCAGTTCGACACATACAACAACACATAGTTACACATGGAGTAAAACAAACATACAGTCAATAATACAGTGAAAAATAAGTCTATATACAATATGAGCAAGTGAGGTGAGATAAGGGAGGTGAAGGCAAACAAAATATATATATAAATAAATAAAAATATAAAAAGGCCATGGTGGCGAAGTAAATACAATATATCAAGTAAAAAAAAAAAGTAGAGTAGAGATAGTAGAGACAGAAAAAGTAGAGATAGAAATAATGGGGTGCAAAGGAGCAAAATAAATAAATAAATACAGTAGGTAAAGAGGTAGTTGTTTGGGCTAAATTATAGATGGGCTATGTACAGGTGCAGTAATCTATGAGCTGCTCTGACAGCTGGTGCTTAAAGCTAGTGAGGGAGATAAGTGTTTCCAGTTTCAGAGATTTTTGTAGTTCGTTCCAGGTCATTGGCAGCAGAGAACTGGAAGGGAAGGCGGCCAAAAGGAAGAATTGTTTGGGGTGACCAGAGAGAATACCGCTGGAGCGCGTGCTACAGGGTAGGTGCTGCTATGGTGACCAGCTGAGCTGAGATAAGGGGACTTACCTAGCAAGGTCTTGTAGATGACCTGGAGCAGTGGGTTTGGCGACGAAGTGTGAAGCGAGGCCACCAACGAGAGGTACAGGTCGCAGTGGTGGTAGTATATGGGGCTTTGGTGACAAAACGGATGGCACTGTGATGAGACTGCACACCAATTATATGAGTAGGGTTGGGAGGCTATTTTGTAAATGACATTACCGAAGTCGAGATTGGTAGGATGTCAGTTTTACAAGGTATGTTTGGCAGCTGAGTGAAGGATGCTGTGTTGCGCGAATAGGAAGCCGATTCTAGATTTAACTTTGGATTGGAGATGCTTTGATTGAGTCTGGAAGGAGAGTTTACAGTCTAACCAGACACCTAGGTATTTGTAGTGTCCACATATTCTAAGTCAGACCGTTCCAGGTAGTGATGTTGACAGGCGGGCAGGTGCAGGCAGGATCGGTTGAAGAGCATGCATTTAGTTTACTTTGTATTTAAGAGCAAATGGAGGCCACGGAAGGAGAGTTGTTATGGCATTGAAACTCGCCTGGAGGGTGATTAACACAGTGTCAAAAGAAGGCCAGAAGTATACAGAATAGTGTCGTCTGCGTAGAGATGGATCAGAGAATCACCAGCAGCAAGAGCGACATCATGATGAATACAGAGAAGAGAGTCGGTCCAAGAATTGAACCCTGTGGCACCCCCATAGAGACTGCCAGAGGCCCGGACAACAGACCCTCCGATTTGACACACTGAACTCATAGAGAAGTAGTTGGTGAACCAGGCGAGGCAATCATTAGAGAAACCAAGGCTGTCGAGTCTGCCGATGAGGATGTGGTGATTGACAGAGTCAAAGCCTTGGCCAGGTCAATGAATACGGCTGCACAGTATTGTTTCCTATGGATGGCGTTAAGTATCGTTTATGACCTTGAGCGTGGCTAGAGTGGCACCCATGACCAGCTCTGAAACCAGATTGCATAGCGGAGAAGGTATGGTGGGATTCGAAATGGTCGGTAATCTGTTTGTTTGACTTGGCTTTCGAAGACCTTAGAAAAGGCAGGGTAGGAAGATATAGGTCTGTAGCTGTTAGGGTCAAGAGTATCCCCCCTTGAAGAGGGGATACCGCAGCTGCTTTCCAATCTTTGGGAATCTCAGACGACACGAAAGAGAGGTTGAAAAGGCTAGTAATAGGGTGGCAACAATTTCAGCAGAAGTTTTAGAAGAAAGGGTCCAGATTATCTAGCCCGGCTGATTTGAAGGTCCCGATTGCACTCTTTCAGAACATCAGCTGACTGTATTGGAGAAAAGAAAGGGGAAGCTGGGCGAGTTAGCAGAGGGGAGTGGCAGTGCTGTTGACGGGGTAGGGTAGCCAGTGGTAAGCATGGCAGCCGTAGAAAAATGCTTATTGAATTCTCAATTATAGTGGATTTGTCGGTGGTGACAGTGTTTCCTATCTTCAGTGCAGTTGGAAGCTGGGAGGAAGTGTTCTTATTCTCATGACTTACAGTGTCCCAGAACTTTTTTGAATTTGTGTTGCAGGAAGCAAATTTCTGCTTGAAAAAGCTAGCCTTGGCTTTCAACTGCGCCTGTGTATATTGGTTCCTAATTTCCTGAAACGTTGCAATCACGGGGGCTGTCGATGCTAATGCAGAACGCCACAGGATGTTTTGTGCTGGTCAAGGCAGTCAGGTCTGGATAGAACCTAGGGCATATCTGTTCCTGGTTCAACATTTTTGAATGGAGCATGCTTATTTAAGATGTGAGGAAAGCACTTTTAAAGAACGACCAGGCATCCTCTACTCACGGAATGAGGTCAATATCTTTCCAGGATACCAGGTCAGGTCATTAGAAAGGCCTGCTCGTGAAGTGTTTAAAGGGAGGCGATTTGACAGTGATGAGGGGTGGTCGTTTGACCGCGGACCCATTACTGACGCAGGCAATGAGGCAGTGATCGCTGAGATCCTGGTTGAAGACAGCAGAGGTTTATTTAGAGGGCAAGTTGGTCAGGATGATATCTATGAGGGTGCCCGAGTTTACAGATTTGTACATGGTAGGTTCCATGAAAATTTGGGTGAGATTGAGGGCATCTAGCTTAGATTGTAGGAGAGTAACATAGGAGAGTAATATTGCCAATTTCACATTCAAGGATGTCAATTTGGTTTATTCCAAGATGATAATGATTTAAATTTCTTGGTCAATCATTTCATTGTATTAGCCAAACATTTTATACACAAATGCAGATTTTCTTAAGACTACCCCCTTATTTTTGAAGGAGAGATTTATATTTTTGTGCAATCATTAAGACTTATTAAAAACAAACATTCCCTTAAAGTCTTTGCTGCCTTTGAATCATACAACCCGAGACGGGTATAATTGAATGTATATAAGACCACTGTGACGTTTTTAAAGTATTTTATTTGTAGTCTTTTTTCATTATTATTTGTTTATTTTTCTTAAACCTGTGTGCTTAGTTACGTACTTTGCATGTTTTATGTATAATCCAACTGCGGTATATGTTTGTGCAATTTGGAAAGTTTATTTGTTTAAGTGTTATTTCTTTATTTCAGTTTTTTAGTTCCGACTGGCACATGAACGCGACATCAATGACCTGCTATCTTAGCAACTACATAACTAGCTAACTGTTGTTAGCTTAGCAAGCTAGTTACTTGCTTAGTTAGCTAGTTTCTTGCTTAGTTAGCTAACTAGCTAACAGCACAACAACGTTTGACTACCATGCACCACTGAACTAGCTAATGTTAAACGACTACGAAGAGCCAGTAAGACCAATATTTTTCGAAATGTGACATTCTACACCATAGGACGACAACTGCTAGCTAGTTAGCTATGTGTGTCTAGGTTTTGAACTCCATTTGCTAGTTAGCGTTAGCATGCTGGGCTATCACCAGCCAAAATAATGGGAGACAATCCATTCATGTCAGAACACCTCACCCCGCTTTTCTTCTGCGCCATTTTATCCATCTTCTTCGCAATTCTTATGATTTCCTCTTCTTCTTTTTTACCCATTGTGGATAATTTCCTCTAAAACGTTCAAATTGCAAAGAGAGGAAATCGTAGTCGACAAAGGGCACCGGGCGTTTGGCGGGTTGTCACTAGTTACCACAGCTACAAAGTCAGAAGGCCCGCCTACTCGACCAATCAGATGAGGGAGTATGATGACGCGTGTGCCGACCGACTTGAACGGGTAAAAAAAAAATTGACGATCAATTATTTGGTTATTTTGTAGATATTGTAAAACAAACCGTTATAAATGCAAAGTGTTAATCGGATGTCTTATTCAAAACTCAACTTGCAAGCTTATCATGATGTTTGCCCTTACTCATAGTTACTTGTCTTAACCCAAAATAAGGTTACTCCCAATATACGCATTGTTTTTCAAATGGCACATAGACGAACAAATTGACCCATCTTGAGAATATATTTGTATATTAAATGTTCACAAGTAAAACGTACATAGTTTCACAGAAATGTCTATTTTAGAAATTGGCCGATTTTTTGCTGATTAAAGATGAAAACCTCAACTGTGTTACTTTATCCAGACACCTGTTACTTTATCCAGATGTAACAAGGTTATATTGGTGATTCCCCTTGCCACTTTATTGTTAAGCCAATGGGTTTATGGTTTTATTTTTGTCAACATGGCATCTTATTGGCTGGTTTGTGTAGCTRGCTTACGACGGAGGACGTTTCAGTRAGAACCGTCCCAGTGAACAAGCACCAAACCAGCGGGAAGTTGTTGGTTGCAAAGCACTGTACGTCAAAAGTGATTTTTATACTCCCAAGTGATGATTTAAATGTGCAATTTATAGCAATTTGTTTGTAAATGTTATTCGAACATCACACATAAGATGTAGTGATTTTTGGTGAATATTTGTTGTGCATTTAGTTGTAGAGAATTCCAGCTAATACTAGCTAGCAATTTACTATGTCTTGTGGCGGGATTCGTATATTTTGTACAGTGCGTGAGTGCAGAGTTGGGTGGTGAGCCGTGCAATTTTGTGCTGTTTCTATCAGGTACGTTGTTCAACATATTATATTGTAATTGTTGTATTATTTTGGTAACTACATTGCCCAGTGAACAAGCACCAAACCAGCATGCGTGAGTGCAGAGTTGGGTGGTGAGCCGTGCATTGCATGACGTGCTGTTTCTATCAGAATAAATCTCCATGACTGGTGCTACACGTTGGAGTTCGTGTCGATGATTGATTGTACACAACGCAAGAAGAGTAGTTATTAAGACAACTGTTACTTTATCCAGACACCTGTTACTTTATTCATAACCCTGTTACTTTATCCAGACACCTGTTACTTTATCCAGACACCTGTTAATTTATCCAGACACCTGTTTCTATCCAGACACCAGTTACTTTATCCAGACACCTGTTACTATCCAGACACCTGTTACTTTATCCAGACACCTGTTACTATCCAGACACCTGTTACTTTATCCAGACACCTGTTACTATCCAGACACCTGTTACTCTATCCAGACACCTGTTACTTTATCCAGACACCTGTTACTTTATTCAGACACCTGTTACTTTACCCAGACACCCAAAGCTCTTTACAGTGTCAAGGGAAACTCACCACCCTAACCCAATTACATGTATATGTATGTCCTCTTCAGAGGACAAAATAAACTTTGTTTTACATTTTAGTTTTTTACAGATATTTTGTTACATTCTTCATACATTTTACATGCATGGAACTTTTATACACAGTATTACATGATAGGAATACAGTTTGATAATAAAAAAATAAATAATAATATTTAACCTTTATTTAATTGGGCAAGTAAGTTAAGAACAAATTCAGTGTACAGAGGAGTATAGAGTGCAGTGATGTGTTCTATAGGGAACATTGGTGGCAAATATGGCTGAATGGTAAAGAACATCGCCGCTCGAGGACACCCTTACCTGCCGATCTACAAATGATGTCTCCGTAATCTAGCATGGGTAGGAWGGTCATCTYAATCAGGGTTAGTTTGGCAGCTGGGGTGAAAGAGGAGCGATTACGATAGAGGAAACCAAGTGTAGATTTAACCTTAGCCTGCAGCTTTGAAATGTGCTGAGATAAGGACAGTGTACCGTCTAGCCATACTCCCAAGTACTTGTATGAGGTGACTGCCTCAAGCGCTAAACCCTCAGAGGTAGTAATCACACCTGTGGGGAGAGAGGCATTCTTCTTACCAAACCACATGACCTTTGTTTTGAAGGTGTTCAGAACAAGGTTAAGGGTAGAGAAAGCTTGTTGGACACTAAGAAAGCTTTGTTGTAGAGCATTTAACACAAAATCCAGGGAGGGGCCAGCTGAGAATAAGACAATCATCTGCATATAAATGGATGAGAGAGCTATGTTGTTGATGTAAATTYAAAAGAGCGTGGGGCCTAGGATCGAGCCTTGGGGTACTCCCTTGGTGACAGGCAGTAGCTGAGATAGCAGATAGCCGACGTGAGTAAGACCTTTAAACAGGTCAACATACAGAAGGCTGCGGGGTCAGACGGATTACCAGGATGTGTGCTCCGGGCATGTGCTGACCAACTGGCAGGTGTCTTCACTGACAGTTTCAACATGTTCCTGATTGAGTCTGTAATACCAACATGTTTCAAGCAGACCACCATAGTCCCTGTGCTCAAGAACACAAAGGCAAGCTCCCTAAATGACTACAGACCCGTAGCACTCATGTCCATAGCCACAAAGTACTTTGAAAGGTTGGTAATGGCTCACATCAACACCATTATCCCAGAAACCCTAGACCCACTCCAATTTGCATACCGCCCAAACAGATCCACAGATGATGCAATCTCTTTTGCATTCCACACTGCCCTTTCCCACCTGGACAAAAGGAACACCTATGTGAGAATGCTATTCATTGACTACAGCTCAGCGTTCAACACCATAGTACCCTCAAAGCTCATCACTAAGCTAAGGACCCTGGGACTAAACACCTCCCTCTGCAACTGGATCATGGACTTCCTGACGGGCCGCCCCCAGGTGATGAGGGTAGGTAGCAACACATCTGCCACGCTGATCCACAACACTGGAGCTCCCCAGGGGTGCATGCTCAGTCCCTTCCTGTACTCCCCGTTCACCCACGACTGCATGGCCAGGCACGACTCCAACACCATCATTAAGTTTGCAGACAACAGTGTCAGGGAGTTAGCTTGAGAGGATCTGCAGAGAAGAATGGGAGAAACTCCCCAAATACAGGTGTGCCAAGCTTGTATTACACAGTATTACATGATAGGAATACAGGTTGATATACACATTACACAGTATTACATGATAGGAATACAGGTTGATATACACATTACACAGTATTACATGCTACAGTGGTTCTTCCTTTAAAAGTTGCGTCGTATTCGTTATGAATAGGATTTATTTCTGGTCTGTGAGAATATTTAAGGGGATTTTATATAATTATAATGCAGGYTTAATAATAATAGTAGGCTGCCTATTTCTCAGGCCCAGATGCTAGAATATGCATATAATTGACGGATTAGGATAGAAAACACTCTAAAGTTTCCAAAACTGTCAAAATATTATCTGTGAGTATAACAGAACTGATTTTGCAGGCGAAAACCTGAGGAAATCCAACCCGGAAGTGCCTCTTATTTTGAAAAATCCCTGTTCCATTGCCTGCCTTTCCTCCATTTAAAGGGATATCAACCGGATTCCTTTTCCAATGGCTTCCACAGGGTGTGAACAGGCTTTAGACATAGTTTCAAGCTTTTATTCTGAAAAATGAGCGAGATTTATCAAATCGCGTCAGTGGATAGCCAGATGTCCTTTGATTAGTTCTTTCTTTCTCTATTCTATTGAATAGTTTACCGTCCGGTTTAAATATTATCGATTATTTATGTTAAAAACAACCTGAGGATTGATTATAAAAAACGTTTGACATGTTTCTACGAACTTTACGGATACTATTTGGAATTTTCGTCTGCCCTTCATGACCTGCCTAAGGCTGTGGAATACTGAACATAACGTTCGTCTTCTCACCAGATTAAACAGTTAAAAGTTTATATTTGCTTTCACTGACATTACTTCTCCTTAAACAAAGTGTTGTTTTGATATAATTTTGCACTTTATTTTATTGTAGTTTTCAATCCAATGTATTTTTAAAAATATTCAGTTGGGGGATGATAGAAAATTGCATTATTGTTTTTTTCTTTTAAGTAAATTTAGCCCACTTTGCTAAATAGAAAATATAGGCTACTGATGGTGCCTTGAATACGTTTTCTTTTCATTTTAATGTTCATGTTATGGGGATTTTTATTAAAGGAATATGGTCTTTTGTGTCCTGGTTGAAAGAATTAATGACTTGCTGATAGAGCCATAAGAAACATTGCCTCTTATTTTATGATTATATTGGACATATATTTGTTAGGTTTTCAGTAGTTCACATTAGCGTTTCACGTAGCACTTATATGCGTATCTTAAAATTTTAAGAACCATCTCGAGAAGTCGGCCTCGCTTGTAAGCTAAATTTTTTATTTTGGCCTCTCCGTCATTGAACTTCCCCTGCCGCAGAGGC
>NC_036873.1:7567782-7569384 GCF_002910315.2 Salvelinus sp. IW2-2015
CGCTAGAGGGATCTGTGCGCCAAGAGGTTTTAAGAAGCTGCTTCCTTCTTCACTGTATTTAAATGCTTTATTATCCAAATGTTTAAAGTGCGTGTGGGCGACGGAGAGAACGCATTTGACTGTTTTTAATTTTAGGGCTTTCAGGAGGAACGGAAAATTGCGTGTCAATTCATAAACCGCGTGCCATGGAATCTAAAATCTCTTCACAACTAGTTTGCAATCTATATGGCACAGCTGTCAATCATTTTTTTAACCACTTTTCATGTGTCTAAGATTAAACCTTTGTCTCCTGTTTCCAGGCCCACCCACCCTCCCTTCTCATTGACGGCCATCGGGCTCCCGAGTGGCGCAGCGGTCTAAGGCAATGCCTCTTAGTGCTAGAGGTGTCACTACAGACACCCTGGTTCGATTCCAGGCTGTATCACAACTGGCTGTGATTTGGAGTCCCATTGGGCGGCGTACAATTTGCCCAGCGTTGTCCTGGTAGATTGTCATTGTAAATAAGAATTTGTTCTTAACTGACTTAACTGACTAACCCTACACGGTGAGACGCCTCTTGAGTGTTCGAACTGTGTTTCCAGTAGCTGGTTGACTGGGAGGGTTATGGCCCGGAACATGGCTACATGCCTACAGCACATGGCTACATGGCTACAGAACATGGCTACAGCACATGGCTACAGAACATGGCTTCAGCACATGGCTACAGAACATGCTACATGCCTACAGCACATGGCTACTGCACATGGCTACATGGCTACAGCACATGGCTACAGAACATGCTACATGCCTACAGCACATGGCTACTGCACCTGGCTACATGGCTACAGCACATGGCTACATGGCTACAGAACATGCTACATGCCTACAGCCCATGGCTACAGCACATGGCTACATGCCTACAGCACATGGCTACAGAACATGCTACATGCCTACAGAACATGCTACATGCCTACAGCACATGGCTACATGGCTACATGGCTACAGCACATAGTAAAGAAAGACCATATATTGTAAACCACTAATGATGTTTTATTAAGGACAATTGATTAAAAACCATAGGACTTCCTGCCTACTACAAACCAGCCCTAGCCTGTCCACCACAAACCAACCTAGCCTGTCCACTACAAACCAGCCCTAGCCTGTCCACCACAAACCAACCTAGCCTGTCCACCACAAACCATCAGAGGTGAGGTGTCGTTATGGATACAGAGAAAAACACTTGATGTGTATTGGTTGATTTGGTCAGAGGTGAGTGTGTTATGGATACAGAGGAAAAACACTTGATGTGTATTGGTTGATTTGGTCAGAGGTGAGGTGTCGTTATGGATACAGAGGAAAACACTTGATGTGTATTGGTTGATTTGGTCAGAGGTGAGGTGTTGTTATGGATACAGAGGAAAACACTTGATGTGTATTGGTTGATTTGGTCAGAGGTGAGGTGTCGTTATGGATACAGAGGAAAAACACTTGATGTGTTATTGGTTGATTTGGTCAGAAGTGAGGGGGTGTTGTTATGGATACAGAGGAAAACACTTGATGTGTATTGGTTGATTTGGTCAGAGGTGAGGTGTCGTTATGGATACAGAGGAAAACACTGATGTG
>NC_036873.1:7571103-7620830 GCF_002910315.2 Salvelinus sp. IW2-2015
CCTATGCCCTGTCCACCACAAACCACACCTAGCCTGTCCACTACAAACCAGCCCTAGCCTGTACCCACCAAAACCAACCTAGCCTGTCCCACCACAAACCAACCTAGCCTGTCCACCATAAACAAGCCCTAGCCTCACCAGCAAACCAGCCCTAGCCTGCCACCACAAACCAACCTAGCCTGTCCACCACAAACAACCGCAGCCCTCACACCCATGTCACCACAACAACCAGTGACCAAACCTAGCCTGTCCAGCTACAAACCAGCCCTAGCCTGTCACCACAAACCAGCCCTAGCCTGTCACCACAACCAGCCCTAGCTGTACCACCACAAACCAACTACTGTCCCATAGCCCTATCGCCCACAAACCAACCCTAGCCTGCTCACACAAACCAGACCTAGCTGTCCACCAAAACCAGCCCTACCGCACACCTGCCTGTCACGTACACAACTAGCCCAGCCTAGTCCCCACACAGCCTATCCTGTCCACCACACCACCTGTACACACACTAGATCACCAACAACCTAGCCTGTTACTCAAACGACTCTTCACTACCGCCCTACCTTCACTAAACCAGCCCTAGCCTGCCCTTCCTGCCTACTACAAACCAGCCGCCTGTCCCCTTCCTGCCTACTACAAACTCAGCCCTAGCCTGGTCCACTCTGCCTCTACAACCAGCCGTCATTCCTATACAAACCCGCCCTGCTGTCACTTCCTGCCTACTACAAACCCAGCGTCACTCTGTCACCCTGTCCACTTCCTGCCTACTACAAACCAGCCCTAACCTGTTCACTCCCTGCAGTGATTTTGCATATAGACTATGGTTGTGTTCGAAATGCACTCTTGGACTTTTGTAAATTATTGAGCGTTTCTGTCCTCACAACGCATTCAAGCGACCTCTACCAAAGCCCCCCTAAAAAACCTGCCCCGGCCTAATCTTGGCTAGCTTGCAGCTACTCCAGACACAATATGAGAGAACACCTCATCATTTTTATTCGGCTCTAGCAGAGGCTGGTTAGGCTGCTTCTTATGTTATCCCAGAGGCGTTGACTGTAACTGTGCCTGCTGGCCAAAACAATTTTTGAACGGGTTGTTGTGTGTTTGTACAAATTTCCTAGTTTTCATGTGTTTCTGAAATCAGAGTAGCGATAGCCAGAGTGCATTTAGACACAGATGCTATGATGACCTGTGAACTCTTGTGCAGACCTACACACGAAACCTCCACCACCTCCATCCCTTCTAGGTGACATATCCCTCCTCCCCTCCCCCTCCTCCTCCTCCTCCCCTCTCACTCCCTCACTCCCCCCTCCACCACCCTCCCCCACTTCCCTCCCTCCTTCCTCCTCTCTCCCTTCCCTCCTCCTTCCTCCTCCCTCCCGCCTCTCCTCCCTCCCTCCCTCCTCCTCCTCCCTTCCGACCCTTCCCCTCCTCTCTCCTCCCTCCTCCTCCCCCTCTCACGCCTCTCACCCCTCCACTCCTCCCTCCTCCTCTTCCTTCCCTCCTCCTCTCTCCCCCCTCCACTCCTCCCTCTCTCTCCTTCATCCTCCTCCCCCTCCCCTCCCTCCCCTCCTCTCCCTCTCCTCCTCTCCCCCTCCCATCTCCCTCCCTCCCCTCCTCCTCCTCCTCCACTCATTCCTCCCTCTCCTCCACTACCCCTCTCCCCCCTCCTCCTCCTCTCCTCACTCCTCCCCACCCCCTCCACTCCCTCTCCACTCTCCTCCCGCTCCACTCCCTCCCTCCTCCATCCACTACCCCTCTCCCTCCCTCCTCCTCCTCCACTCCCTCCCCACTCCTCTCCCTCCACTCCCTCCCTCCTCCTCCACTACCCCTCTCCCTCCCTCCTCATCTCCTCCCCCTCCATCGCTCCTCACTCCTCCTCCTCCACTCCCCTCCACCTCTCTCCGCTGCACTCCCCCCCTCCTCCCACTACCGCCTCTCCCTCCCTCTCTTCCACTCCCTCCCTCCTCTCCACACCCTTCTCTCCTCCCTCCTCCTCCTCCCTCCCCTTCCTCCTGCCTCCCTCCCTCCCTCTCCTCCTCCCTCCATCCTCCCTCCCTCCCTCCTCCACTCCCTCCTCCTCCTCCACTCCCTCCCTCTCCTCCTCCACTACACTAACTCCACTAAACTATAATATATATAATCTATATAGTAGTATACAAAACAGAAGGATCCATTTCTCCACTGGGCCAGAACCATCTTTGTCGTCATACGGGACGAGGATTAACTCGGCGGTCTTCACATCACCTCCACGAGGTAGTTCATCCTCACGTTGATTTCGAGCCAACGGGAGAAGGTTTATTTATTTTTGTTACTTGATGCCTCCACACAACCTCACTTCCCTCTACAACTCAGCGTCCTTTCCTCACACACACTTCCTCTACACTCCAGCTCCTTTCCTCACCACACCACATTCCTCTACACTCAGCTCCTTCTCACCACACACTTCACTCTACACTCAGCTCTCTTTCCCACCACACCACTTCTCCTCTACTCAGCTCTTTCCTCACCCACACCCACTTCCCTTCTACCCTCAGCTCCTTCCGTCACCACACTTCACTTCCCATCTACACTCAGCTCCCTTCCTCACCAACACTTCCCTCTACTCACTCAGCTCCTTTCCTCACCCACACACTTCCCTCTACACTCACTCTTTCCTCACCACACCATCCTCTACACTCAGCGTCACTTTCCTTACTTTTTCCCTCACACATTCTTTCCTCTGCGCACTCAGCCGATCCTTTCTGTTCCTTTCCTCACCACATCTCTTTCCCTCCTGCACTCAGCTCCTTTCCTGGGCTTTTTCCCCTTTCCTTCACCACAGATCACTTCCCTCTCACATATATTCCAGTATTTCTCACAGTTTATACTGACAGTATATCTCACAGTTAGTCACATTTCTGACAGTATATCTCGTACAATCACATTATTATCTCACAGTATATCACATTTCATATCGACAGTATTATCTACAGTTATAATAGACGTTTTACCTTGCACTCCAACACAGCATACAGAGTCCCCTCTGACATCCTTAGCTACCTGCGTGATGCAAGCTTCCCCTCCTTGGCCCTTCCCCTCCTTGCCTTCCCTCTTGGCCCTTCCCCTCCTGACTCTCCCCTCCTTGGCTCTCCTCTCCTTGGCCTTCCTTCCTTGTCTCTTCCCCTCCTTGGCCCTTCCTCTCCTTGGCCCTTCCCCTCCTTGGCCCTTCCTCTCCTTGCCCTTCTCTCTCCTTGGCTCTTCCCCTCCTTGCCCTTCCTCTTCCTTGGCCTCCCTCCTTGGCCCTTCCCTCGTTGGCTCTTCTCCTTGCCCTCCCTCCTTGACCTTCCCCTCCTTGGCCTTCCCCTCTTGGCCCTTTCCTCTTCTTGGCCTTTTCTCTCTCTCTCCTCTCCTCTCTTCCTCTTGCTCTCTCCGATCTCTCCTCTGGCTCTCTGCTCGCTCTCACTTCTCTCGTCGCTCCTCTCTTCTCTCTCTCTTTCTCTCTCTCGCTCTCTTTCCTCGCACTCTTGATCTCTCTCTTGCTCTCGCTCTCTCTCCTCTTCCGCATGCTCGCTCGCTCTCTTTCGCTCACTCTCTCGCTCTCTCTCTCGCTCTCACCTCTCTCCACTCGGCTTTCTCTCTCGCGCGCTCTCTCTCTCTCTCTCACACCACGTAAAGCGTCCTTGTAACCCTAAAGCCAGAAAAAGGCCTCAATCTGATTACAGACCGCTGTTACAGGTAGAGTAGAGTAGGTCTAACTCCTGCTAGTGTAGAGCCCTGCTCTTAGTCACTGGGAACATTATTGGACACACTGTCGCATCTATCTAGCTCTGTTGAAATAATGACAGGCAATATTCTGATTACACTTCTCTCTTTCCTCTTTCTTTCCCTCACTCACTCTCACACACACACAGTGCTTAATTTGTTCTGGAACCTTCTCCTGGCAATGAAAAATTATGGGAAAACACCAAGTTGGAAAGCAAATGGCTCCTGCTGAAAAGAGAAAGACTACTCTGTCTGTAAGGCTACCAAACTATTTTATCAAATAGGCCTATTGGCAAACAGCATTGTTTACTGAGTAAAACAGAGAGATATAGGCTTTTGGCAGAAGCGCATCAGCCATTTCCGGTAAGTGAGCTGTGTATCGTTGGGTGAGTCAGTGAAACTGGAAAGCTTTTATTGGACTACAATTTCTCAATTGTCAGATGTCAAAAGTAGCCTGTCATTTCCAATCATTTGTGAGGTATTAAAAACAATTCCGCACCTCTACCCTCCTGCACTATGCCAGCACCTCTCCTGCTCTATGCCAGCACCTCTCCTGCCTCTATGCCAGCACCCTCTCTCCTGCTCTATGCCAGCCTCCTCTCCTGCTCTATGCCAGCACCTCTCCTGCTCTATGCCAGCATCTCCCTGCTCTATGCCAGCACCTCTCTCCTGCTCTATGCCAGCACCCTCTCCTGCTCTATGCCAGCACCCCTCCTCTCCTGCTCTATGCCAGCACCCTCCTCTCCTGCTCTATGCCAGCACCTCTCTCCTGCTCTATGCCAAGCACCTCTCCTGCTCTATGCCAGCACCTCTCCTGCTCTGCCAGCACCTGCCTCTATGCAACACCCCCTCTCCTGCTCTATGCCAGCACCTCTCCTGCTCTATCCCAGCACCTCTCCTCTCCTGTTCTATGCCAGCACCTCTCCTGCTCTATGCCAGCATCTCCCCTGCTCTATGCCAGCACACTCTCCTGCTCTATGTCAGCACACCTGCTCTATCCAGCATCTCCCTGCTCATGCCACCTCTCCTCTCTGTTCTATGCCAGCACCTCTCCTCTCTATGCCAGCATCTCCCCTGCTCTATGCCAGCACCTCTCCTGCTCTATGTCAGCACACCTCCTCTCCTGCTCTATGCAGCATCTCCCCTGCTCTATGCCAGCAACCTCTCCTGCCTCTATGTCAGCACCGCTCCTCTCCTGCTCTATGCAGCACCTCTCCTGCTCTATGCCAGCATCTCACTACCCCTGCTCTATGCCAGCACCTCTCCTGCTCTATGCAGCACCCCCTCTCTCCTGCTCTATGCCAGCAGCTCCCCTGCTCTATGCCAGCACCTCTACTCTCCTGCTCTATGCCAGCACCTCTCCTCTCCTTGCTCTATTGCCGCCAGGGACCTCGCTCTCTATTGGTTGATTTGGTCAGAGGTGAGGTGTCGTTATGGATACAGAGGAAAAACACTTGATGTGTATTGGTTGATTTGGTCAGAGGTGAGGTGTTGCATTGTATTCGTTGTAATTTCAAGTTAACCTGGTGATTCTATAGATTTTCAATCTTTATAACCAGTCAGTTGTTATTGTGGACCTGTTGAAACAGAGGTTATGTTTAGCTTTGTTAATCTTTATAACCAGTCAGGTGTTATTGTGGACCTGTTGAAACAGAGGTTATGTTTAGCTTTGTTAATCTTTATAACCAGTCAGTTGTTATTGTGGACCTGTTGAAACAGAGGTTGTGTTTAGCCTTGTTAATCTTTATAACCAGTCAGGTGTTATTGTAGTGATTGGTGTCCCTATACCGGGATGGTTGTTGCTCAATATGCGAAAATGTGATTAGAAAACATTGTATACAACAGCCATGTTTTATATGGGCAGAAAGGTTAAATTTTTGTTAATCTAACTGCAGTGTCCAATTTACAGTAGCGATTATAGCAAAAAACGGCATGCTATTGTTTAAGGATGGTGCTCAACAACAAAACATTTTAATCATGGCAACTGGTTTGATACATTCACCTCTGAAGGTAAATAATGTACTTAGATTCAGTAATCTTGCTCTGATTTGTCATCCTGAGGGTCGCAGAGATAAAATGTAGTTTTGTTTGAAAAAATCAATTTTATATTCCTGGGAGTGTGTAAACTTTCATGTTTTATTACCACATGTTCTCTATAGTCATGAAAATGTATAAATTGACCAATGCGGCACATTTGGGCAAACTCCTGTCAGACTTGATACAAAATGTTGTGTAGTAATGTAATTCTTCACTGGATCAGGCTGAAACTTTGCACACACACTGCTGCCATCTTGTGGACAACATCTAAATTACACCTAAAATCCTATCTGAATGTATGGTCTTTCCTATCTATATATATATTTTTTATAGTTTTTTTGTTTGTATTATCTTTTAACATTTCCACAAACTTCAAAGTGTTTCCTTTCAAATGGTGTCAAGAATATGCATATGCTTGCTTCAGGTCCTGAGCTACAGGCAGTTAGATTTAGGTATGTCATTTTTAGGCGAAAATGTAAAAAAATCCTTAAGAGGTTGGGCGGAGATTGTGTTTAGACTTTGATAGTGTGTCAGTTCCTTTGCTATTCGTTTTGGGATTTTTTTTTTTGTATTGGCTGCACTCATATAAGTAAATATGAGATGTATACAATTATTTGGTAAATCAAATCAAATTTTATTTGTCACATACACATTGTTAGCAGATGTTAATGCGAGTGTAGCGAAATGCTTGTGCTTCTAGTTCCGATCATGCAGTGATATCTAACAAGTATTCTAACAATTTCACAGCAACTACCTTATACACACAAGTGTAAAGGAATGAATAAGAATATGTACATATAAATAATATATGGATGAGCGATGCAGTAGATGGTATAGATTACAGTATATACATATGAGATGAGTAATGTAGGGTATGTAAACATTATATAAAGTGGCATTGTTTAAAGTCGTGATACATTTATTACATCCAATGTTTAATTATTAAGTGGCTAGAGATGAGTCAGTATGTTGGCAGCAGCCACTCAATGTTAGTGGTGGCTGTTTAACAGTCTGATGGCCTTGAGATAGAAGCTGTTTTTTTTTCAGTCTCTTGGTCCCAGCTTTGATGCACCTGTACTGACCTCGCCTTCTGGATGATAGCGGGGTGAACAAGCAGTGGCTCGGGTGGTTGTTGTCCTTGATGATCTTTTTGGCCTTCCTGTGACATCGGGTGGTGTCCTGGAGGGCAGGTGGTTTGCCCCCGGTGATGCGTTGTGCAGACCTCACTACCCTCTAGAGAGTCTTACGGTTGTGGGCAGAGCAGTTGCCGTACCAGGCGGTGATACAGCCCGACAGGATGCTCTCGATTGTGCATCTGTAAAAGTTTGTGAGTGTTTTTGGTGACAAGCAGAATTTCTGTCTGTATTGGTAAACCATTTCAGTTTATCCGTGATGTGTACACTGAGGGTCTTAAAACTTTCTACCCTCTCCACTACTGTCCCGTCGATGTGGATAGAGGGCAGCTCCCTCTGCTGTTTCCTGAAGTCCACGATCATCTGCTTTGTTTTGTTGACATTGAGTGTGAGGTTATTTTCCTGACACCACACTCCGAGGGCCCTCACCTCCTCCCTGTAGGCCAGTGCTTCCCAATTATTTTCTGTTACGCTCCCCCCTAGGAAGAAGTAAACATTTCGCGCCCCCCAACTCTCCGCCACGACTGTAATTAGTATCATTGGTCTATAAAATTGTTATAAGTACACCTCTGCATAACATTGTATCCTTATTAACATTAAAGAAAACAAAAAAGAAAGAAATATAGATCAACTTACAACAAAGAATAACTTTATTAACATTGTTTTTTAGTCTGTAACAGAAAATACTTAGTAGTGCGTCGATTTGCCTGAAAAAAATAAAAAATAAAATCAAGCCTTATTTAAAAAAAAAATACCATTTGATACTGAAATGTTTTATTAAATATAATCAATAAATAATAATAAATTCAAATTGATCAGCAAAATTAACTCAGGAGCACAATATATGAAACACTTTGACCTATAAAACAAAAATGAATAAAACAATTTGTGCTGATTTTTTAAAATCAAAATGAGGAAGTCATAGTTTTTATTTTTGCAGCACTTGCGTCATCCAGCATGACAGAGACCATGTCTAATGCTGCAGGTAGTATCAGCTCCTCTGCTATGGAGTGTTTTTTGCACTGAGCAATTTGGTACACCACCTGATATGATGCTAACAGTGCTCGCTGGTTTACTGAAGTAGCATTCACAAAGCGGGACGATTGTTGGCAATATTTGGCACGTTTTCGCTGAAAAAACTCAAGCGGCTTATCAGCGTGATTGGGGTGTAATGTCTTTAAGTGACGCCTTAATTTATTTGGCTTCATGCTGTCCGCTGCCAACATTTTTAGACACAGTAAACATACCGGTCTTTCCTCGTCTCCCACCGTAGTCACAGTGAAGCCAAGCGCGACATACGCGTCGTCATATTTCCTCGTCTTAGCTTTCGGGAGACTTATGTTTGTCTCATTATCTCTGTCTCTCTCCGCCTTTCTTTTCATCCCTGTTAAATATTTTTCCATGGTGTCTCTTAAGGGTTTGTTATCTGCACTTCATATCTCCTGCTCTGTGCTGTGTGCTCTTGTTCGGTGCAAAAAAAAACTACTCCCTGCAGCAAAAAAAGCATGTTCCCCGGGGTCACACGCGTCCCCCCTGGCATCGCTCCGAGCCCCCCCAGGGGGGCGCGCCCCACTATTTGAGAAGGACTGCTGTAGGCCGTCTCGTCGTTGTTGGTAATCAAGCCTACCACTGTAGTGTCTTCTGCAAACTTGATGATTGAGTTGGAGGCGTGCATGGCCACGCAGTCATGGGTGGGTGAACAGGAAGTACAGGAGAGGGCTGAGAACGCACCCTTGTGGGGCCCCAGTGTTGAGGATCAGCGGGTTGGAGATGTTGTTTCCCACCCTCACCACCTGGGGGCGGCCCGTCAGGAAGTCCAGGACCCAGTTGCACAGGGCGGGGTCGAGACCCAGGGTCTCGAGCTTAATGATACGTTTGGAGGGTACTATGGTGTTAAATGCTGAGCTGTAGTCTATGAACAGCATTCTTACATAGGTACGATTGCGTCGTCTGTGGACCTATTGGGGCGGTAAGTAAATTGGAGTGGGTCTAGGGTGTCAGGTAGGGTGGAGGTGATATGGTCCTTGACTAGTCTCTCAAAGCACTTCATGATGACAGAAGTGAGTGCTACGGGGCGATAGTCATTTAGTTCAGTTACCTTTTGCTTTCTTGGGAACAGGAACAATGGTGGACGTCTTGAAGCATGTGGGAACAGCAGACTGGGATAAGGATTGATTGAATATGTCCGTAAACACACCAGCCAGCTGGTCTGCGCATGCTCTGAGGACGCGACTAGGGATGCAGTCTGCGAGGGTTAACAGGCTGCAGTGAAGGAGAGCCCGCAGGTTTTGGTAGCGGGCCGTGTCGGTGGCACTGTATTGTCCTCAAAGCGAGCAAAGAAGTTGTTTAGTTTGTCTGGGAGCAAGACATCGTGGTCCACGACATCGTGGTTTCCAGTTTACATAGAATCCAATGAAGTTCTTTCTACTAGTAGTACGTCCTGTGCTAGCTCCTCAGGGCCGTCGATGTGTTTCAGGGGGATATACATGACTGTGATTATAATCGAAAATAATTCTCTTGGTAGATTATGCGGTCGGCATTTGATTGTAAGGAATTCTAGGTCAGGTGAACAAAAGGACATGAGTTCCTGTATGTTGTTATGATCACACCACGTCTCGTTAATCATAAGGCATACACCCCCGCCCTTATTCTTACCAGAGAGATGTTTGTTTCTGTTGGCGCGATGCGTGAAGAAACCAGATGGCTGTACCGACTCTGATAACGTATCCCGAGTGAGCCATGTTTCCGTGAAACAAAGAAAGTTACAATCTCTGATGTCTCTCTGGAAGGCAACCCTTGCTCAGATTTCATATACCTTGTTGTCAAGAGACTGGACATTGACGAGTAGTAAACTCGGGAGCGGTGCGCGATGTGCCCGTCTACGGAGCCTGACCAGAAGACCGCTCCGTCTGCCCCTTCTGCGGCGCCGTTGTTTTGGGTCGCCGGCTGGGATCCGATCCATTGTCCTGGGTGGTGGTCCAAACAGAGGATCCGCTTCGGGAAAGTCGTATTCCTGGTCGTAATGTTGGTGAGTTGACGTTGCTCTTATATCCAATAGTTCCTCCTGGCTGTATGTAATAAAACTTAAGATTTCTTGGGGTAACAATGTAAGAAATAATACATAAAAAAACTAATAACTGCAGTTTCCTAAGAACGCGAAGCGAGGCGGCTGGAAGTATGCAAATTAACCTAATTAAACTAATTAAGTACTGTGTTTGATTGAACAGTTATTAATTGCTCCTCCAGAGCGTCTGTTAACTAAAATGTTAATTCTTATTATTTATTATTATTTATTTATTTTATTTTTGAAAATTTCTACCAACCAGAACCATGTAGTCTTTTTTAGCCTAGCCTAGGCTAGGCTACAGGTCAACTAGCCTACTCAGAGGCAAGTTCATCGAATATGTTCGAATGCAATTATGTTTTGTCTATCATGGGCATTTCCTGTTACTAATTATGTAACGGCTAATGAAATAACTGCTACATACGCAGTGTATAGTGTCAATAAATCAGATGAATTTACCACTGTACAGCCGACTGATATAAACTCTGAAGCCATGATGTGTTTGCTTTCTGTTACAACAGGTATTCCCAATGTTGTCGGGGGTACGCCAAATAAAACATTTTTAAAAAATTAAAAAATCGGATTTTCAAACAGTCCATTTATATTTTCCAACGGGGCTATACCTTTGGGTGAGTTTTTTTTTTCTCGTTTCACTGCCAAAAATAAAATTAAACCATCGTGTTCAGCGAAATAACAACACAATGTCAAATACAGGTAGCCTAGTCAAATAATTAACATCCAATCACATTAACCGTTACTCTGTCCCGGGAATTCCACTAATGGACCGCATGTAGCCAAACGTAGCTGCTGCTCATGTCTGTACTAATGGAGCAAAAGCCATGCCAGGGAGAAATAGTGGAGTAGTAACACTTGTACAAGCAGTTGCTCCTGACGCCACTTGGGTACACTGCAGCATCCACCGAGAGGCTCTTGCTGCCAAGGGAATGCCTGACAGCTTGAAAGACGTTTTGGACACTACAGTGAAAATGGTTAACTTTGTTAACGCAAGGCCCGTGAACTCTCGTGTATTTTCTGCATTATGCAATGATATGGGCAGTGACCATGTAACGCTTTTACAACATACAGAAGTGTGCTGGTTATCAAGGGACAAAGTATTGATACATGTTTTAAATTGAGAGACGAGTTTAAAGTTTAAAGTTTTCTTTACTGACCGTAAATTTCACTTGTCTGACTGCTTGCATGATGATGTTTTCTCTCACACGACTGGCCTATCTGGGTGATGTTTGTTCTCACACGACTGGCCTATCTGGGTGATGTTTGTTCTCACCAGAATGATCTGAATCTAGGATTACAGGGACTATCTGCAACTATATTCAATGTGCAGGGCAAAATTGAGGCTATGAATTTGAATTTGGAGCTTCTCTGTTTGCATTATCAAGGACAACACACAGGTCTTTCCATCATTGTATGATTTTTTGTGTGCAAATATACTCAAGCTTACGGACAATGTCAAATGTGATATAGCGAAGCACCTGAGTGAGTTGGGTGTGCAATTACGCAGGTACTTTCCCGAAACAGACAACACAAACAACTGGATTTTATATCCCTTTCATGTCCTGCCTCCAGTCCACTTACCGATATCTGAACAAGAGAGCCTCATCGAAATTGCAGCAGTTCTATGAAAATGTAATCTAATCAGAAGCCACTGCCAGATTTCTGGATATGGCTGCACTCAGAGTTTCTTGCCTGCGCCCCGCATGTGCCAGGCCAAAGTAACCATCCAGCCAGTCCGGCCGGGGCCCGCTACGAGGGTTCCCAGTCCGGGGCCCGTAACGAGGGTCCCCAGTCCGGGGGCGGAGACGAGGGTCCCCGCACCAGAGGCGCCAACTAAGTGGGGTGAGCCAGTGGTGGAGCGGGGTCTGCGTCCCGCACCTGAGCCGCCGCCGCGGAGAGATGCCCACCCAGACCCTCCCCTATAGGTTTAGGTTTTGCGGCCGGAGTCCGCAACTTTGGGGGGGGGGGTACTGTCACGCTCTGACCTTAGAGATCCTTTTTATGTCTCTATTTTGGTTTGTTCAGGGAGTGAGTTGGGGTGGGTATTCTATGTTCTATTATTTGTATTTCTATGTTTTGGCCGGGTAGGGATCTCAATCAGGGACAGCTGTCTATCGTTGTCTCTGATTGAAAACCATACTTAGGTAGCCCTTTTTCCAACCTCTCTTTGTGGGAAGTAGACTCTGTTTATGGCACATAGCCTTTAGCTTCACGGTTTGTTTTGTAGTGTTTATTGTTTTGTTCGGCGTCTTTTCATATAAATAAAAGAAAATGTACGCTGACCACGCTGCACCTTGGTCCTCTTCTTTTGACGGCCGTGACACACAGGCTACTGATGAGAAGACTCTTGTTTGTTCTGGATTATTAGCAGCACAGGCTACTGATTAGGAATAGTCTGGACCTGTTATGGTTTATTTGCAGCACAGGCTTCTGATCAGGAGACTCTTGTTTGTTCTGGATTATTAGCAGCACAGGCTACTGATTAGAATAGTCTGGACCTGTTATGGTTTATTTGATCAGGAGACTCTTGTTTGTTCTGGATTATTAGCAGCACAGGCTACTGATTAGAATAGTCTGGACCTGTTATGGTTTATTTGCAGCACAGCGCTACTGATTAGAATATGTCTGGACCTGTTCTGGTTTATTTGCAGCACAGGCTACTGATTAGAATAGTCTGGACCTGTTATGGTTTATTTGCAGCACAGGCTACTGATTAGAATAGTCTGGACCTGTTCTGGTTTATTTGCAGCACAGGCTACTGATTAGAATAGTCTGGACCTGTTCTGGTTTATTTGCAGCACAGGCTACTGATTAGAATAGTCTGGACCTGTTCTGGTTTATTTGCAGCACAGGCTACTGATTAGAAATAGTCTGGACCTGTTCTGGTTTATTTGCAGCACAGGCTACTGATTAGAATATCTGGACCTGTTCTGGTTTATTTGCAGCACAGGCTACTGATTAGAATAGTCTGGACCTGTTCTGGTTTATTTGCAGCACAGGCTACTGATTAGAATAGTCTGGACCTGTTATGGTTTATTTGCAGCACAGGCTACTGATTAGAATAGTCTGGACCTGTTATGGTTTATTTGCAGCACAAGGCTACTGATTAGAATAGTCTGGACTGTTCTGGTTTATTGATCAGGAGACTCTTGTTTGTTTCTGGTTTATTAGCAGAACATGCTATTGATTAAATTACTCTGGTTTGTTCTGGTTTATTTGCAGCACAGGTTACTGATGAGAATACTATTTTCTGGTCAGGTAAAATAGCAGCAGAGGCTACTGATTAGAATAGTCTGGTTTGTTCTGGTTTCTAATTCGAAATCTGGCAGAAGACTCTGGTGTGGTCTGTTTTTCTAGCAGCACAGGCTACTGATGGGAACTCTGGTTTGGTCTGGTTTATTAGCAGCACAGGCTACTGATCAGAAGAGTCTAGTTTGTTCTGGTTTATTAGCAGCATAGGCTACTGATGACAATACTCTGGTTTGTCTGGTTTATTAGCAGCACAGGCTACTGATGAGAAGACTCGGTTTGTTCTGGTTAATTAGTAGCACAGGCTACTGATGAGAAGACTCTGGTTTGTTCTGGTTAATTAGTAGCACAGGCTACTGATGAGAAGACCTGGTTTGGTCTGGTTTATTAGCAGCACAGGCTACTGATTAGAAGACTTTGGTTTGTTCTGGTTTATTAGCAGCACAGGCTACTGATGAGAAGACTCTGGTTTGTTCTGGTTTATTTGCAGCACAGGCTACTGATGACAAGACCTGGTTTGTTCTGGTTTATTAGCAGCACAAGCTACTGATTAGAAGACTGGTTTGGTCTGGTTTATTAGCAGCACAGGCTACTGATGAGAAAGACTCTGGTTTGTTCTGGTTTATTAGCAGCACAGGCTACTGATGAGAAGACTGGTTTGGTCTGGTTTAATAGCAGCACAGGCTACTGATGAGATGACTGGTTTGGTCTGGTTTAATAGCAGCACAGGCTACTGATGAGATGACTGGTTTGTTCTGGTTTATTTAGCAGCACAGGCTACTGATGAGATGACTGGTTTGGTCTGGTTTAATAGCAGCACAGGCTACTGATGAGAATGACTCTGGTTTGGTCTGGTTTAATAGCAGCACAGGCTACTGATGAGACTCTGGTTTGTTCTGGTTTATTAGCGCACAGGCTACTGATGAGATGACTCTGGTTTGGTCTGGTTATTAGCAGCACAGGCTACTGATGAGACTCTGGTTTGTTCTGGTTTATTAGCAGCACAGGCTACTGATGAGACTCTGGTTTGTTCTGGTTTTTAGCAGCACAGGCTACTGATGAGATGACTCTGGTTTGGTCTGGTTTAATAGCAGCACAGGCTACTGAATGAGACTCTGGTTTGTTCTGGTTTATTAGCAGCACAGGCTACTGATGAGATGACTCTGGTTTGGTCTGGTTTTAATAGCAGCACAGGCTACTGATGAGACTCTGGTTTGTTCTGGTTTATTAGCAGCACAGGCTACTGATGAGATGACTCTGGTTTGGTCTGGTATTAATCAGCACAGGCTACTGATGAGACTCTGGTTTGTTCTGGTTTAATAGCAGCACAGGCTACTGATGAGACTCTGGTTTGTTCTGGTTTAATAGCAGCACAGGCTACTGATGAGATGACTCTGGTTTGGTCTGGTTTAATAGCAGCACAGGCTACTGATGAGACTCTGTTTTGGTCTGGTTTAATAGCAGCACAGGCTACTGATGAGATGACTGGTTTGGTCTGGTTTATTAGCAGCACAGGCTACTGATGAGACTCTGGTTTGGTCTGGTTTAATAGCAGCACAGGCTACTGATGAGTGACTCTGGTTTGGTCTGGTTTATTAGCAGCACAGGCTACCGATGAGATGCTGGTTTGGTCTGGTTTATTAGCAGCACAGGCTACGATGAGATGACTGGTTTGGTCTGGTTTATTAGCAGCACAGGCTACTGATGAGACTGGTTTGGTCTGGTTTAATAGCAGCACAGGCTACTGATGAGATGACTCTGGTTTGGTCTGGTTTAATAGCAGCACAGGCTACCGATGAGATGATGGTTTGGTCTGGTTTATTAGCAGCACAGGCTACTGATGAGACTCTGGTTTGGTCTGGTTTTTAGCAGCACAAGCTACTGATGAGATGACTGGTTTGGTCTGGTTTATTAGCAGCACAGGCTACTGATGAGACTCTGGTTTGTTCTGGTTTATTAGCAGCACAGGCTACTGATGAGATGACTCTGGTTTGGTCTGGTTTAATAGCAGCACAGGCTACTGATGAGACTCTGGTTTGTTCTGGTTTATTAGCAGCACAGGCTACTGATGAGATGACTCTGGTTTGGTCTGGTTTAATAGCAGCACAGGCTACTGATGAGACTCTGGTTTGGTCTGGTTTATTAGCAGCACAGGCTACTGATGAGATGACTCTGGTTTGTTCTGGTTTATTAGCAGCACAGGCTACTGATGAGATGACTCTGGTTTGGTCTGGTTTAATAGCAGCACAGGCTACTGATGAGACTCTGGTTTGGTCTGGTTTATTAGCAGCACAGGCTACTGATGAGACTCTGGTTTGGTCTGGTTTATTAGCAGCACAGGCTACTGATGAGAAGACTCTGGTTTGGTCTGGTTTAATAGCAGCACAGGCTACTGATGAGACTCTGGTTTGGTCTGGTTTAATAGCAGCACAGGCTACTGATGAGACTCTGGTTTGGTCTGGTTTAATAGCAGCACAGGCTACTGATGAGACTCTGGTTTGGTCTGGTTTAATAGCAGCACAGGCTACTGATGAAACTCTGGTTTGGTCTGGTTTAATAGCAGCACAGGCTACTGATGAGACTCTGGTTTGGTCTGGTTTAATAGCAGCACAGGCTACTGATGAGACTCTGGTTTGGTCTGGTTTATTAGCAGCACAGGCTACTGATTAGATAGTCTGGACCTGTTCTGGTTTATTGATCAGGAGACTCTTGTTTGGTCTGGTTTATTAGCAGCACAGGCTACCGATGAGACTCTGGTTTGTCTGGTTTAATAGCAGCACAGGCTACTGATGAGATCTGGTTTGGTCTGGTTTAATAGCAGCACAGGCTACTGATGAGACTTTGGTTTGTTCTGGTTTAATAGCAGCACAGGCTACTGATGAGACTCTGGTTTGGTCTGGTTTAATAGCAGCACAGGCTATGATGAGACTTGGTTTGTTCTGGTTTAATAGCAGCACAGGCTACTGATGAGAAGACTCTGGTTTGGTCTGGTTTAATAGCAGCACAGGCTACTGATGAGACTCTGTTTTGTTCTGGTTTAATAGCAGCACAGGCTACTGATGAGAGCTCTGGTTTGGTCTGGTTTAATAGCAGCACGGGCTACTGATGAGACTCTGGTTTGGTCTGGTTTAATAGCAGCACAGGCCTACTGATGAGACTCTGGTTTGGTCTGGTATAATAGCAGCACAGGCTACTGATGAGACTCTGGTTTGGGTCTGGTTTATAGCAGCACGGCTACTGATGAGACTCTGGTTTGGTCTGGTTTAATAGCAGCACAGGCTACTGATGAGACTCTGGTTTGGTCTGGTATAATAGCAGCACAGGCTACTGAGTGAGACTCTGGTTTGGTCTGGTATATAGCAGCACAGGCTACTGATGAACTCTGGTTTGGTCTGGTTTAATAGCAGCACAGGCTACTGATGAGACTCTGGTTTGGTCTGGTTTAATAGCAGCACAGGCTACTGATGAGACTCTGGTTTGGTCTGGTTTAATAGCAGCACAGGCTACTGATGAGACTCTGGTTTGGTCTGGTTTAATAGCAGCAACAGGCTACTGATGAGACTCTGGTTTGGTCTGGTTTAATAGCAGCACAGGCTACTGATGAGACTCTTGGTTGGTCTGGTTTATTAGCAGCACAGGCTACTGATGAGATAGTCTGGCTGTTCTGGTTTATCTGCATCAGGCAGACTCTTGTTTGTCTGGTTTATTAGCAGCACAGGCTCTCCGATAGACTTCTGGTTTGGTCTGGTTTAATAGCAGCACAGGCTACTGATGAGACTCTGGTTTCGGTTCTGGTTTAATAGCAGCACAGGCTACTGATGAGGACTCTGGTTGTCTGTTAATAGCAGCACAGCTACTGATGAGCTCTGGTTTGGTCTGGTTTAATAGCAGCACAGGCTACTGATGAGCTCTGTGTGTTCTGGTTTAATAGCAGCAACAGGCTACTGATGAGACTCTGGTTTGGTCTGGTTTAAGTCAGGCAGAAGGCTACTGATGAGACTCTGGTTTGTTCTGGTTTATTAGCAGCACAGGCTACTGATGAGACTCTGGTTTTGGTCTGGTTTAATAGCAGCACAGGCTACTGATGAGACTCTGGTTTGGTCTGGTTTAATAGCAGCACAGGCTTACTGATGAGACTCTGGTTTGGTCTGGTTTAATAGCAGCACAGGCTACTGATGAGACTCTGGTTATGTTCTGGTTTATTAGCAGCACAAGGCTACTGATGAGATACTGGTTGGTCTGGTTTAATAGCAGCACAGCTACTGATGAGACTCTGGTTTGGTCTGGTTTATTAGCAGCACAGGCTACTGATGAGACTCTGGTTTGGTCTGGTTTATTAGCAGCACAGGCTACTGATGAGACTCTGGTTTGGTCTGGTTTATTTTGCAGCAGGATGCCTGCTCTCTCCAGCCTGCCAGACTGTTTGATGTTTATGAAACAACATGTTATATGTACGTCACACCACACTTATAGTTTCTAGTGTACAATTGGCAACTGGATTGATTCTTTGATTTACAGGAATACATTTACTGTTACATTTCCTCGCACAATCACATGTTCACATGCAGCACACTCACATACAAACTGTACATAATCAATCCCTCCTGAACTGTTCATAGTTCAATGTCTCTCTCTTACTCACATACAAACAGTACATAATCAATCCCTCCTGAACTGTTCATAGTCTCTCTCTCTTACTCACATACAACTGTACATAATCAATCCCTCCTGAACTGTTCATAGTCTCTCTCTCTCTCTCTCTCTTCTCTCTCTGTCCTCCTCTCTCTCTCTCTCTCTCTCGGTCTCTCTTTCTCTCTATATATCTTCTTTCTGGCTCTCTTTTTTTCTTTCTTTCTCTCCTCGCTCCCAGTCTCTCTCTCTTTCTCGCTCTTTGTCTCTCTCTTACTCTCTCTCCCCCGTTGCTCTCTCTCCCTATGTCTATCTCTGCCATCTCTCTCATCCTATCATCTCTCTCCTTATATCTTCTCCTTATATCATCTGCCTCCCTTCTCTCTCCCGCCTTATTATCGTCTCTCCCCGTCTCTCCCTGTCTCTCTCTCTCTATGTTCTCCTTCCTCTCTTGGACTTTTATTCTTTTCCCTCTCTTCCTCTTCGATGTGTCGTGCCCTCGCCTTGGGTTGTGCACTGGCGCCGGCGCCCGAGTCGCTGGTTGTGCGATTCCTCTCGGCCCACACTCCTCCCTGTCTCTCGCGCCTTATATATCTTCTTCCTGTCTCTCTCTGCCATGTCTCTCTCTCCCTATAGTCTCCTCCCTCTCTCTCTCCTGTCTCTCTCCTTCCCTTGTTGCTCTCTCTCCTGTATACAGCTCGGGCTCCTATAATCTTCTTGTCCCTTGTCTCTCTCTCGCCGCTATATAATATCCCCGTCTCTCTCCTCCCGTCTCTCTCCCTATCTCATTCCCCATCTCTCTTTCCCTGTCTCTTCTCGCCTTATACTATCACCTCTTCGCTCCGTCTTGCACTCGTCCTCTCTCTCACTTCTCCGAGTGGCCGTGATGTCTCATCCTCCTCCGACCGCACCTTATCTGTCTCTTACGATGTTATGCTCCCTCGCTTTCGGTGATGCCTGACTCTCTCTCTCTCTGTCTCTTCTCTATCCCTGTGCTCTTCTCCCTGTCTCGCTCGATCCTCCTATATCATCATATCTCCCGCTGTCTCTCTCTCCCTTAAATTCTCCCCTGTCTCTCTCTAGGGCTCCTCCTGCTCTTCTCTTTCGCACTATATCTCTCGTGCACCCCTCTCTCCCTTCTCTTCGAGGTCATCCTGTCTCTCGTCGGAGAGATTAGAGATGTGTGTTGTGGGATGTGGCCTTTATATCTCGTCTGTCGCCGTCTCCTTCCCGTCTCTCTCTCGGCTCCGATGTCTCTCCTGCTATATTCTCTGCCTCCTCTCTCATCTGTCTCTCCTCATCCTTGTGTCTCTCTCCCTATATCTATATCCTGTCTCTCTCTCTCTATATCTATTTCCGCTGTCTCTCTCTCCCTATAAATCTCTCCCTGTCTCTCTCCCTTCCCTCTCTCTCTCTCCCTGTCTCCCTCTCCCCTGTCTCTCTCTCCCTATATCTCTTTCTCCTGTCTCTCTCTCTCCCTATGTCTCTCTCCCCGTCTCTCTCATCAGCCGCCGTGATCCATTATGAGTTCCACTCCTCTGCATGAGCCAGAGGCGCAGGTCCTTAATGGTCAACCCCAGCCTGAGCAGGGCCAGGGTGGCGGTCAGGGTGGGGAGGTGGTACCCTCAGGCAGTGTAGCCTCCCGCCCCCCTCAGCCCCACTCAGACCCCCAGGCCTCCAGACGTGTCTGCTTCTATAAGAGTGGAGACCCCCAGTTCGGAGGCCACCGGATGGTCATCAATGCCAGGACCTTCAAGACCTTCGATGCCCTCCTGGATGCCCTGTCTAAGAAGGTGATTTGATTATTGATTATGGATTGATTGATTTGATTTATATTAGATATCATGTATCATCTGTTGTTTACAGGAAATGCTCTGTGTTAAAATCCACAACAATAAGACATTGCGTCTGACATGATTTAGAACTTCAACCCCTCCCCTTCCTGTGTCTTGTACATACAGTCCCCCCCATGTAGTCAACACATATAACACATTCCCATAACTCCATGTCTCCATGTCTCCATGTCCAAGGTCCCCCTGCCATTCGGGGTCCGCACCATCACCACCCCCCGTGGCTCCCACCCTGTCCGGGGTCTGGAAGAGCTGCAGGATGGGGGCTCCTATGTCTGCTCGGACCAGCGGAAGGTGAAGCCCCTCAACCTGGACATGGCTAACCGCCGCCAGCCACCCTGGAACACCACCACCCGGCCTGTCAGCGCGGGTCGGAGGGCGCAGCGAGGGAGTCGCGGAGTCCCCGGGGCCATCAACCGGCCGGCAGACAGCAGGGTCAGGACCCCTAAAAGGCTGATAGTTTTTAAGAATAGAGACCCCAGCGTGAGGAGGACTGTAGTTCTGCAGAGAAGAACGGCTCCAACCTACGATGCTCTACTGGACCACCTATCAGTCGTCATGCAGTTCCCTGTACTGAAGCTGTACACACCAGACGGCAGCAGGGTAGGTCATCATGCAGGTCCCTGTACTGAAGCTGTACACACCAGACGGCAGCAGGGTAGGTCATCATGCAGGTCCCTGTACTGAAGCTGTACACACCAGACGGCAGCAGGGATGCGCAGAAAAGTCCAGCAAAGTCATAGGATGTCTTTTACATTGTAAGGAATAAGATTATAAGGAGGACCTGATACTAGATCTGTAATCATATTCTGAGACTCGTTGCGAGTACGGGTATCTGTTATTAGAACTTCAATGTTATTTACTTAGTTACTGACTAAAGAACAACATGTTAGTGACTAAAGAACAACATGTTAGTTACTGACTAAAGAACAACATGTTAGTAACTGACTAAAGAACAACATGTTACTGACTAAAGAACAACATGTTAGTTACTGACTAAAAGAACATGGAAGCCATCAACGGACCCCTTCCAACCCCTTCTGTAATAATACAACAGTATTTGGTTTCTTTAGGACTACAACAGTGCAATGTTTATACTACAACAGTATTTGGTTTCTTTAGGACTACAACAGTGCAATGTTTATACTACAACAGTATTTGGTTTCTTTAGGACTACAACAGTGCAATGTTTATACTACAACAGATTTGGTTCTTTGACTACAACAGTGCAATGTTATACTACAACAGTATTTGGTTTCTTTAGGACTACAACAGTGCAATGTTTATACTACAACAGTATTTGGTTTCTTTAGGACTACAACAGTGCAATGTTTATACTACAACAGTATATTGGTTTCTTTAGGACTACAACAGTGCAATGTTTTATACTACAACAGTATTTGGTTTCTTTAGGACTACAACAGTGCAATGTTTATACTACAAACAGTATTTGGTTTCTTTAGGACTACAACAGTGCAATGTTTATACTACAACAGTATTTGGTTTCTTTAGGACTACAACAGTGCAAGTGTATACTATACAACAGTATTTGGTTTCTTTAGGACACAACAGTGCAATGTTTATACTACAACAGTATTTTGTTTCTTTAGGACTACAACAGTGCAATGTTTATACTACAACAGTATTTGGTTTCTTTAGGACTACAACAGTGCAATGTTTATACTACAAAAGTATTTGGGTCTTTAGGACTACAACAGTGCATTGTTTATACTACAACAGTATTTGGTTTCTTTAGGACTACAACAGTGCAATGTTTATACTACAACAGTATTTGGTTTCTTTAGGACTACAACAGTGCAATGTTTATACTACAAAACAGTATTGGTTCTTTAGGACTACAACAGTGCATTGCTTTTGGCCAGTCTGATTAATGAACCATGAGGGATCAGCCAATCGTGAAGAAGAAATGTACTACTTTAAAATGGAGATAGCCTCAATGGCTCTGCCCAAGCTGTCACAGATGCTATAATGGTATAGATACAAAGATGAGTGCTCTAGCTAACTCTATGTATGCACCCTATCTCTAGGACTTAGCGGAGTCACCTCAGGGCACCCTATGACGTCCTATCAAGTCTTCTGCCCCCTACTGGGGATTAACAGAATAATCTGTCTGCCGTCCATCTGCTATCAGGATGACGTACCTGTTCTGGCCCAGAGTCAGGGATTAATCCTCTTATCTTTGATGGAGCAGCAGATCTCAGTGGTTAATGTCCTACTGGATGTTCTTTGAGATGAGAGGGAGACCAGGGGTCATGTGTATCAAGTATCTCAGAGTAGGAGTGGGATTTAGGATCAGTTTTGTGTTTTAGATATAATGATATGGACAGGAGGGACCTGATCCTAGATCAACCGTCCTACTCTGAGACACGTGATACATACGGGCCCGGAAATGTATTGATGCTTCAAGTTCCAAGCTGTAATATCTAACCCCAACAATACTGTAATCAATATCAATGTAGCTCTCAAAATAACAAGGTAGAACAAAAACACACGATAAAAAAAAAACAAAAACGATAAACACGATACTATACACGATAAATAAGAAATAAGACAAACATGAGAAAGTAAGAAGTATATACAGATATGTATAGGACTAGTATAGCATACTATATACAGATATATATAGGCATAGTATAGCATACTATATACAGATATATATATATATATATATATAATATATAATATATATATATATATATATATATTATATAATATATAGGGACTAGTATAGCATACTATATACAGATATATATATAATATATATATATATATATATATATATATATATATAATAGGGACTAGTATAGCATACTATATACAGATATATATATATATATATATATATATATATATTTATATATAATATAATATATATATATATATTTATATATATATATAGGGACTAGTATAGCATACTATATACAGATATATATATATATATATATAGGGACTAGTATAACATACTATAACAGAATATATATATATAATATATATATATATAATATATATATATATATATAGGGACTAGTATAGCATACTATATACAGATATACACTGCTCAAATAATAAATAAAGGGAACACTTAAACAACACAAGTTAACTCCAAGTCAATCACACTTCTGTGAAATCAAACTGTCCACTTAGGAAGCAACACTGATTGACAATAAATTTCACATGCTGTTGTGCAAATGGAATAGACAACAGGTGGAAATTATAGCAATTAGCAAGACACCCCCAATAAAGGAGTGATTCTGCAGGTGGTGACCACAGACCACTTCTCAGTTCCTATGCTTCCTGGCTGATGTTTTGGTCACTTTTGAATGCTGGCGGTGCTCTCACTCTAGTGGTAGCATGAGACGGAGTCTACAACCCACACAAGTGGCTCAGGTAGTGCAGCTCATCCAGGATGGCACATCAATGCGAGCTGTGGCAAGAAGGTTTGCTGTGTCTGTCAGCTTAGTGTCCAGAGCAGGAGGTGCTACCAGGAGACAGGCCAGTACATCAGGAGACGTGGAGTAGGCCGTTTGTGGCCTGCTGGAGGTCATTTTGCAGGGCTCTGGCAGTGCTACTCCTTGCACAAAGGCGGAGGTAGCGGTCCTGCTGCTGGGGTTGCCCTCCTACGGCCTCCTCCACGTCTCCTGATGTACTGGCCTGTCCCTGGTAGCGCCTCCATGCTCTGGACACTACGCTGACAGACACAGCAAACCTTCTTGCCACAGCTCATTTGATTTGCCATCCTGGATGAGCTGCACTACCTGAGCCACTTGTTGTGGTTGTAGACTCCGTCTCATGCTACCACTAGAGTGAGAGCACCGCCAGCATTCAAAAGTGACCAAAACATCAGCCAGGAAGCATAGGAACTGAGAAGTGGTCTGTGGTCACCACCTGCAGAATCACTCCTTTATTGGGGGTGTCTTGCTAATTGCCTATAATTTCCACTGTTGTCTATCCATTTGCACAACAGCATGTGAAATGTATTGTCAATCAGTGTTGCTTTCTAAGTGGACAGTTTGATTTCACAGAAGTGTGATTGACTTGGAGTTACATTGTGTTGTTAAGTGTTCCCTTAATTTTTTTGAGCAGTGTATATATATATATATATACAGTGGGAGAAACAAGTATTTGATACACTGCCGATTTTGCAGGTTTTCCTAACTTACAAAGCATGTAGAGGTCTGTAATTTTTATCATAGGTACACTTTCAACTGTGAGAGACGGAATCTAAAACAAAAATCCAGAAAATCACATTGTTGATGATTTTTAAATAATTAATTTGCATTTTATTGCATGACATAAGTATTTGATCACCTACCAACCAGTAAGAATTCCGGCTCTCACAGACCTGTTAGTTTTTCTTTAAGAAGCCCTCCTGTCTCCACTCATTACCTGGATTAACTGCACCTGTTTGAACTCGTACCTGTATAAAAGACACCTGTCCACACACAATCAAACAGATTCCAACCTCTCCACAATGGCCAAGACCAGAGAGCTGTGTAAGGACATCAGGGATAAAATTGTAGACCTGCACAAGGCTGGATGGGCTACAGGACAATAGGCAAGCAGCTTGGTGAGAACGAAACAACTGTTGGCGCAATTATTAGAAAATGGAAGAAGTTCAAGATGACGGTCAATCACCCTCGGTCTGGGGCTCCATGCAAGATTTCACCTCGTGGGGCATCAATGATCATGAGGAAGGTGAGGGATCAGCCCAGAACTACACGGCAGGACCTGGTCAATGACCTGAAGAGAGCTGGGACCACAGTCTCAAAGAAAACCATTAGTAACACACTACGCCGTCATGGATAAAATCCTGCAGCGCACGCAAGGTCCCCCTGCTTAAGCCAGTGCATGTCCAGGCCTGTCTGAAAGTTTCAATGACCATCTGGATGATCCAGAGGAGGAATGGGAGAAGGTCATGTGTGTCTGATGATAGACAAAAATAGAGCTTTTTGTCTAACTCCACATCGCCGTGTTTGGAGGAAGAAGAAGTATGAGTACAACCCAACGAACACCATCCCAACCGTGAAGCATGGAGGTGGAAACATCATTCTTTGGGGATGCTTTTCTGCAAAGGGACAGAGACGACTGCACCGTTTGAGGGGAGGAATAGATGGGCCATGTATCGCGAGATCTTGGCCAACAACCTCCTTCCCTCAGTAAGAGCATTGAAGATGGGTCGTGGCTGGGTCTTCCAGCATGACAACGACACGAAGCACACACCATGGCAACTAAGGAGTGGCTCCGTAAGAAGCATCTCAAGGTCCTGGAGTGGCCTAGCCAGTCTCCAGACCTGAACCCAATAGAAAATCTTTGGAGGGAGCTGAAAGTCCGTATTGCCCAGCGACAGCCCCGAAACCTGAAGGATCTGGAGAAGATCTGTAGGGAGGAGTGGGCCAAAATCCCTGCTGCAGTGTGTGGCAAACCTAGTCAAGAACTACAGAAACGTATGATCTCTGTAATTGCAAACAAAGGTTTCTGTACCAAATATTAAGTTCTGCTTTCTGATGTATCAAATACTTATGTCATGCAATAAAATGCAAATTAATTACTTAAAAATCATACAATGTGATTTTCTGGATTTTTGTTTTAGATTCCGTCTCTCATAGTTGAAGTGTACCTATGATAATAATTACAGACCTCTACATGCTTTGTAAGTAGGAAAACCTGCAAAATCGGCAGTGTATCAAATACTTGTTTCCCCACTGTATATATATATATATATATATATATATATATATATATATTATTATATATATATAGCACAAGTATAGCATACTATATATAATATATATATATAATATATATATAGGCACTAGATAACATACTATATACAGAGATATGTATAGGGACTAGTATAGCATACTATATACAGAGATATATATATATATATATATATATAATATATATATATATATATATATATATATATTATATATATATAGCACAAGTATAGCATACTATATATAGATATATATATAGGCACTAGTATAACATACTATATACAGAGATATGTATAGGGACTAGATAGCATACTATATACAGAATATATATATATATATATATATAGGCACAAGTATAGCATACTATATATAGATATATATATAGCACTAGATAACATACTATATACAGAGATATGTATAGGAACTAGTATAACATACTATATACAGAGATACACTACCGTTCAAAAGTTTGGGGTCATTTAGAAATGTCCTTGTTTTTGAATGAAAAGCACATTTTTGGTCCATTAAAATAACATCAAAGTTGATCAGAAATACAGTGTAGACATTGTTAATGTTGTAAATGACCATTGTAGCTGGAAACAGCAAGATTGTATGAATATCTACATAGGCGTACAGAGGCCCATTATCAGCAACCATCATCCTGTGTTCCAATGGCACGTTGTTAGCTAATCCGAGTTTATCATTGTAAAAGGCTAATTGATCATTAGAAAACCCTTTTGTAATTATGTTAGCACAGCTGAAAACTGATGTCCTGATTAAAGAAGCAATATACCTGTCCTTCTTTAGACTAGTTGAGTATCTGGAGCATCAGCATTTGTGGATCAATTCCAAGGCTCAGACACAAGGAAAGAAAACAAAAACAATAAAAGAGACAATACATTAAAGACTGATTCTCATCCGGGTTACCTCCACTGTGGGTAACACCAGACCAGCTGATGTCTTCTTACTCTCCACGAAATTTGGGGAGGGGGCACGGGGAGGGGGCCCCCCCCCCAACGCCCGAGCACCGACCCAGGAGGGAAGAGAGGCGAAGAAGACTAGCTGTCTGTTACCCAATAAAAAAGGCCCCGCCTGCCACCCGATCTCCCAAAAAAACAGGTACAGACCAAAGCCTCATAAAGCCAAAAAAAGATACTATATATCCTGTCCACAGTGGGACAGTTCATTTTTTGCCCCACCGCGTTTATATTATTCACGCTTAAACTCGTCATTCTATTCTTGTTCTGAGAAATGAAGGCTATTCCATGCGAGAAATTGCCAAGAAACTGAAGATCTCGTACAACGCTGTGTACTACTCCCTTCACAGAACAGCGCAAACTGGCTCTAACCAGAATAGAAAGAGGAATGGGAGGCCCCGGTGCACAACTGAGCAAGAGGACAAGTACATTAGAGTGTCTAGTTTGAGAAACCGATGCCTCACAAGTCCTCAACTGGCAGCTACATTAAATAGTACCCGCAAAACACCAGTCTCAACGTCAACAGTGAAGAGGTGACTCAGGGATGCTGGCCTTCTAGGCAGAGTTGCAAAGAAAAAGCTATATCTCAGACTGGCCAATAAAAAGAAAAGATTAAGATGGACAAAAGAACACAGACACTGGACAGAGGAACTCTGCCTAGAAGGCCAGCATCCCGGAGTCGCCTCTTCACTTTAGGCAACAACAAAAAAAAGGGTCGGGAACCCGATCAATGGGAGAACCATCCGTCTGAAACATTCTGGAGAGAACTAGAGAACAACATATATTTAGTCTTGCCCACATTAAATACAAATTTTAAGCCAACCAGGGCTTTCTGTATGGTAACAAGGTCAGATTGCAGCTCTAATATAGAATGGTAAACAGTTGGGACAATGGTAAACAGTGTCGTCTACATACAGATGAATATGACGAGTTTTAACAGAGAAACCAATATAATTTATATAAATAGTAAAGAGAACAGGTCCCAGCATCGACCCCTGCGGTACACCTTTTTATAATATCCAGAAAACTAGGCTTTATTTTTTTAAATTATTTATTTATTTATTATTATTTTTGTTACATTTTTACCCCCCTTTCTCCCCAATTTTCGTGGTATCCAATTGCTAGTAATTACTATCTTGTCTCATCGCTACAACTCCCGTACGGGCTCGGGAGAGACGAAGGTCGAAAGCCATGCGTCCTCCGAAACACAACCCAACCGCACTGCTTCTTAACACAGCGCGCATCCAACCCGGGAGCCAGCCGCACCAATGTGTCGGAGGAAACACCGTACACCCGGCTCCCTTGGTTAGCCTGCACTGCGGAGTCGCTGGGGCGCGATGAGACAATGATATCCCTACCGGCCAAACCCTCCCTAACCCGGACGACGCTAGGCCAATTGTGTGTCGCCCCACGGACCTCCCGATCATGGCCGGCTGCGACAGAGCCTGGGCGCGAACCCAGAGTCTCTGGTGGCGCAGCTAGCGCTGCGATGCAGTGCCCTAGACCACTGCGCCACCCGGGAGTCAGAAAACTAGACTTAACACCAACAGAAATCACACATTGAGTTCTGTCTGACAGATCATTTTCAAACCACTTGCAAGAAGCCTGATCCGGGCCTATATCAGTCATGCTGATCTGATGTTTAACGTTCTTGTCATTTTTAAGAAATGATAGTGGATACATTTCATTAAAATAAAGTACAAATAATCGCCAAAAGAATCCCAAAACAGCAAAGATGGGTCGGAGCTTGCAAAGCGGCAGCCATCTTTATTGGATTATTATGAAACCTAGCAACTGTTCATTCTGATTGATATTGTAATTCCATCGACTTGAGATTGTATGTCTCCTCCTTCGTCTTTCAGGTTGAAGGTCTGCCAGCATTGATCCTATGTTCTGGGGTGGTGGTAGCTTCGGGGAACGAACCTTTTAGACCAGGGAACTATGACTTCCTGAGACCGACCCAGCCTGCTGCTGCTCAGTCCTCTAACTCAGACTCTATAGAACCAACCAGGCTACAGCCTCTAACAGGTGAGTGTTCAGCTTTGTAGTGCTTTGTGTCGACTAGTGACTGATTGATTGAAGACAAATGTAGCAGGAGTGCTTCAGGTACTCCAAAACAACCACAGGTGCTCTTGGAGGGGAACATTAAATCAAAAAGCAGTGGCAAGAATCCAGGTCCAGGCAGTCATGAGGATTTGCAAATTAAAAAGCTTTGGTTTTGTAGGCTAAGTCATTATTTAAATAAACACCGACGTGTTAAGGCTAAGTCCTTAATCAGCGTGATTGAGTGTGTCATAGATCAAATTGTTTGATTGTATTGTGACTAAACATATTATTTATATTCTGATATTCCTTCTTAAAAAAAAAAAAATGTATATATTTATTTTTTCTCTCTTCCCTCCTCTCCCCCTCTTCCATCAACACTCTTATCTCTTAGAAAATAAGACATCGTTATCCAGTGGGCGGCGGTCCAGGAACTTCAGCCTGTCATCAGAGAGATACTTTGTGAACCAGATCAACAAGTCTGTGAACGGTAGCTCCTACGGCCAGCCGGTCCGCCTCCCAGAGAACACGGAGACAGAGCTAAACCAGAGAAAGACCCGGGGATCTGTAGATCTGGAGACAGAGACGTATCAGCTTGTAGAGGACAACGGGAAGACCTCCATCGTACCGCAGGATGATGACATTGAGAAGTCCTTCAGGGTCAACCAGGATGGCAGCATGACCGTCGAGATGAAGGTTAGTGCTGTTGTTGTTGATGTTGTTGTTGAGGTTGAGTTGTTGAGTATGTTGTTGTTGTCATTGTTATTGTTGTTGAGCATGTTGTTGTTGTCATTGTTATTGTTGTTGGGTATGGTGTTGTTGTTGTTGTTGTTGTTGACTATGGTGTTGTTGTTGTTGTTGAGTATGTTTTTGTTGTTATTGTTGGTGACTATGGTGGTGTTGTTGTTATTGTTGTTGAGTATGTTGTTATTGTTATTGTTGTTGGTGTGTATGGTGTTGTTGTTGTGTATGTTGTTATTGTTGTTGACTATGGTGTTGCTGTTATTGTTGTTGATTATGGTGTTGTTGCCATTGTTGTTGTTGTTATTGTTGTTGCGTATGGTGTTGTTGTTGTTGAGTATGGTGTTGTTGTTATTGTAGTTGACTATGGTGTTGTTGTTATTGTTGTTGCGTATGGTGTTGTTGTTGTTGACTATGGTGTTGTTGTTATTGTTGTTGCGTATGGTGTTGTTGTTGTCATTGTTGTTGTTTTTGAGTATGGCGGTGTTGTTGTTGAGTATGTTGTTGGTGTTACTGTTGTTGACTATGGTGGTGTTGTTGTTGTTATTTTTGTTGAGTATGTTTATGTTGTTGTTATTGTTATTGTTGTTGTTGTTGAGAATAGTGTTGTTGTTGTTGAGTATGTTGTTGTTATTGTTATTGTTGTTGAGAATGGTGTTGTTGTTGTTATTGATATTGTTGTTGTTGTTGAGAATGATGTTGTTGTTGTTGAGTATGTTATTGTTATTGTTATTGTTGTTGAGAATGGTGTTGTTGTGTTTATTGTTATTGTTGTTGTTATTTATATTGTTGTTGTTGTTGAGAATGGTGTTGTTGTTGTTGTTGAGTATGGTGTTGTTGTTACTAATATTATTTATATCATTACTTCCATTATTTATATATTTATGGAATGTCATGGTATAACGCATCTCTGATTTGATTCTGATTGGCAGGTCCGTCTGACCATTAAGGAGGAGGAGATGATCCATTGGACGACCACGTTGAGCCGCTCCAGCATGGTGACCAATCATAAACCAGGAGCCAAGTTGGGCTCCACCCCACAGTCCCCCGACAACAACGTGGAGGCGAAGGACCCTAACATTGGTCTCAGCGAGGATGAGACCAAGGAGAGTAACCACCCCAGCCGCAATGCAGAGAGGGACGTGGCCTTCAGCGGGACGGACGTTGGAGGGACTGACAGTGGCGGTGGGGGCAGGGCTGGTTCTCTGAAGGCCCACCCCCGTCAGAAGCGGATGCCAACCCCTGGGCTGAGACAGGTGAAAAAGAAGCAGGCGTCCGTGGAGAGCGTAACCACGGTGACAGAGACAGGTGTCCAGGAGACCAGCCTGGGGACTTTTTCCTACACGGAGCGCATGGCAGACGGGGAAACCACAGGGGGGTACTGTGTGGTCCGGAAGAGCAGCAGCAGCTCCAGGTTACCCGCCATACCACCTGTCCCCAAGCCCAGGAAGAGTGGCTCGGCTGGGGCCAGCAGGGCCATCAGGACCAGCTCCCACTCCTCACTCCGGTCCTCTGGAGTAGCAGAGGTGATGCAGATTCAGAACAATGGTAATGGCAGGGAGATCACTGAGACCGTCATGCACATCTACGAGAGGAGACAGAGCAGCTACGATAACTACTATGCCAACGCCCTGGGGCCCGGGTATGGGACAGGAGGGGAGGGAGGTGGGGGTAATGCAAGTGAGGCAGGGTATGGCGGAGGTTGCGGTGGTGGCTCCAACCCCATGCCGCGGAGTAAACCGGCCTCTTCAGATTCGGGGCCGTGCTCCTCCGTGGACTTAACCCGATCATCCAGTACCAGCGACTCACTGAACCAACAGAGGGATGAGATACTCTCTTTGTCTTCTGAACCCACCTCACCTTCTCAGAACGTCACCCTTCCATTTCAAAAACTACCAGACACCATTAGCAACAAACTGTCGTCTTTCCCAGACAACGAAGCTCACGCCGCATCAGAGTCTCACACAGGGTCATCTCCTAAAGTGACAGAATGGCCAGAACCAAAGGAATTGGAATGTTCCGAGACAAATGAATTTGAATGTTCTGAGACAAAGGAATTAGGATGTTCCGAGACAAAGGAATTAGAATGTTCAGAGACAAAGGAATTAGAATGTTCAGAGACAAAGGAATTAGAATGTTCAGAGACAAAGGAATTAGAATGTTCAGAGACAAAAGAATTAGAATGTTCAGAGACAAAAGAATTAGGATGTTCAGAGACAAAGGAATTAGAATGTTCAGAGACAAAGGAATTAGAATGTTCAGAGAGAAAAGAATTAGGATGTTCAGAGACAAAAGAATTAGGATGTTCAGAGAGAAAGGAACTGGAATGTTCCAAGACAGTAGCGAAAGAAGAGGAGGAGGTTGAGGAGGATGCTCTTGAAGAGAACAACAAGAAGAGGACAGTGAAGCGGAAAGGGAAGCAGATGAGTCCAACGTCCACTACGAGCTCAAAGAGCAGACAGAAGGACAGCGTGGCAGGGTCTGTTAGGAGCACCAAAAATACCTTTTCTCCTGCCAGCACAGAGAAGAAGAGCGGCAGTGCAACAGGAAGTGAAAAAGTTCGAAGCGCCACAGAGAGTGACAGCCAAGTCAGCCAGAGGAGTAGAGAGAAGGTAGAGAAGAATATAAATTATATTCCTGTGAAGAACGGGCCCTTGGCGTTAAACATAGACTTGAAAGATTCTAAAAAACGAGGGTTAGCTTCTGAAAAACAGCTGAATATGGGTGAGAAGGTTGGAAGAGGGCAAAGATCCCAGAAGGTCAACACCACTAAGTCTTCCAGGCAGAAGACACAGCCGAGGAAGAACATGTTTTATGTTTCCCCAGCCAGACAGACTGACATCGGACAGACAGACATACATACAGACACCGGACAGACAGACAGACAAACAGACAATAAACAGATAGTCAGACAGACGGGTCGAAAGATGGCTAGCCAGCCAACCAGAAAGACCTTGGCTAAGCAGAGGTCCATGTCTAATGAGGACAGAACCAAATCCCCTAAACAGATTCTACTGAGTGAGAGCTTCTCCATGCCTGTCTTACACCCCCCTCTAGCCCCTTCTGGGATACACCAGTACGTAGAGAACTGGCTGCAGAACATCGCCCCGGAGTCCATCCCCTATGTCCCCTACATGGAGGAGGGAGGCCAGGACACAGAAGAGACTGAACCGAGGAGCAAGGTGTGTTTGTGTATTGGAGGGGTTGGGTACAGCAGAAGAGACATGTAGTATGTCTCGTATGGATGAATACAATCTTCTTCTTCTAAGGTAAACATGGAGGAGGAAGGCCAGGACACTGGGGAGGCTGAACCCAGGACAAAGGTGATCTTCCAGATAGGAGCCGACTCAGATGTCGAGTCAGAAGTGAAGAGTGGTTACCCAGAGGATCAACATCTGCCCCAGGGGGGAGACCACCTCTCAGTGGGAGGCATGTCCATGTCCTGCCTGTCTGTCCCTGTCAGCCACGCCGAGGCACAGGTCGACCTCTCTAACCCCCAGTGGACCAGGAAACTGTGCTCCTCTATGCCCAGTGTCAGGTCGGTCTACCTTTATTTATTTTCATGTTATTTAACCTTTCATTTAAGGAAAGTCCCATAGAGATATAGAATCTTTTTTACAAGGGACACCTGGCAAAGAAAGCAGCAGCAAGGAGCTAAGAAGTCAAAATCAGAGCAAATGTTTGTAAATCTTCCACACCAAATATTGTAGTTTTAATGTTATTGTATTGCATATATTGTATTTTTCATACAATTATTGATCTATTTTAGGATTTTTGTATTTGATGACAATCTATGATTGTAAATTGGTTTACAATTCAGTCTATGACTTCGAGCAACTACAACTAGTACTCAGCTACTACTACTACTACTAATAATAATAATATTACCACTACTACCGCTACTACTGCTAGTAATAATAATAATAACAATAATATTACCACTACTACTGCTACTACTACTAATAATAACAATAATAATAATAATAATAATGTTACCACTACTACTGCTACTACTAATACTACTACTACTAATAATAGCAATACTAATAATAATGTTACCACTACTACTACTACTACTACTACTACTACTACTACTACTACTACCAATAATAATAATAATATTACTACTACTACTACCAATAATAGTTATAATAATAATAATATTACTACTACTACTAATAATGATAATATTACCACTACTACTACTACTACTACTACTACAACAAATAATAATAATATTACTACTACTACTGCTATTAATACTAATAATAATAATATTACCACTACTACTGTTACTACCACTACTAATAATAATAATACTACTACATATTCTACTACTACTACTACTACTACCACCACCACTACTACTACTACTACTACTACTACTACTACTACTACTACTACTACTACTACTCCTAGTACTCCTAGTACGACTAAAAATAATAATAATATTACTACTACTACTTCTACTACTACTACTTCTAAAACTACAACTAGTTATAATATTTAGAATATTACTACTAGTACTGCTATTGCTACATCTACTACTACTAATAGAGACTCGGCCAGCGCACATCTTTTAATTAATTTTTATTTTACTTCTACTACCAATACTACTACTAATAATATTCCTACTACTACTACTACAACTACTACTGCTACTACTACTGCTACTACTACTACTACTACTACTAATATTACTACTACTACTGCTACAAATACAACTACTACTACTAACACCAATGTTTCTACTACAACTAATAATACTACTAATAATAATACTAATATTAGTACTCTACTATTACTACTACTACTGCAAATACTACTACTACTACTACTTCTGCTACTAATAATAATAATATTACAACTTCTACTACTTCTACTACTGCTACTGCTGCTGCTACTACTGCTACTACTACTAATACTACTACTACTAATAATAATAATAATAATACAAATACTAGTAATACTATTACTGCTGCTATTACTATTACTACTACTACTATTACTACTACTGATTTTACTACGACTGCTACTACCACTACTACTACTACTACTACTACTACTACTACTACTACTACTACTACTACTACTACTACAGCTACTACTACTCTACTACTACTACTACTAATAATAATATTACTACTGCTACTAATACTACTACAACTACTACTTCTACTGCTACCACTACTTCTACTACAACTACTGCTACCATTAATACTACTATTAATAATAATAGTACTACTACTCTTACCAATACTACTACTACGACTAATAATAATAATAATACTACTACTACTACTACTACCGCTACTATTTTTACAACTACTACTACTTCTACTACTACTAATATTACTGCTACTACTACAACTACTACTACTACTATTTTTACAACCACTACTACTACTACTATTAATATTACTGCTACTACTACTACTACAACTACTACTACTACTACTACTATTTTTACAACTACTACTACAACTACTACAACTACTACTAATATTACTACTACTACTGCTACAAATACAACTACTACTATTAACACCACTGTTTCTACTACAACTAATAATACTACAACTTCTAATAATAATAATATTAGTACTCTACTATTACTACTACTGCAAATAATACTACAACTAGTACTTCTGCTACTAATAATAACAATATTACTACTACTACTACTACTAATACGTCTACAACAAACTTACTACTACTCCTGCTGCTATTACAACTACTTCTACTATTCTACTACCGCTACTGCCTCTACTGCTACTACTACTACTACACTGCAAACTTACACTACTACTACTACTACTAATAAAATAATAATAAAGTAATAATATTACTACTACTACCAATAATAATAATAAAAATATAATATTACTACTGCTACTAATACTACTACTACTACTACAACTACTACTTCTTACTACAAATACTACTAACAATAATATTACTACTGCTACTACTACTAATACGTCTACCAACAACTACTACTACTCCTGCTGCTATTACAACTACTTCTACTAATTCTACTACCGCTACTGCTGCTATGCTACTCACTACTACTAACTGCAACTACTACTACTCACTACTACTACTACTAATAATAATAATTAATAAAGTAATATATTACTACTACTACAATAATAATAATAATAATAATAAATAATATATTACTACTGCTACTAATACTACTACTACTACTAAACAAGCTACTACTTCTACTACAAATACTACTAACAATAATAGTACTACTGCTACTACTACTACTGCCAATACTACTACTATTAATAATAATATTACTACCACTACTAATAATAATATTAATATTACTACTACTACTAGTTTAACTACAACTACTACTACTACTACAACTACTACAACTACTACTACTACTAATACTAATATTACTACTACTACTATTTTTACAACTACTACTACTACTATTACTTCTACTACTACTACTAGTTCAACTATAACTACTACTACTACTACAGTTACTACTACTACATCTACCACTACTACTACTACTACAACTAATAATACTAATAGTACTACTGCTACTTATACTACTACTACAAAACATACTACTACTACTACTACTACTAATAATAATAATATTACTACTACTACTACTACTACTACTATTTTTACAACTACTACTACTGCTAATACTACTGCTACTACTACAACTACTACAACTACTACTAATAATAATACTAGTATTACTACTACTATTACTACTACTACTGCAAATACTACTACAACTACTATTTCTGCTTCTATTAATAATAATAGTACTACTACTACTACTACTACATCTACAACAACTACTACTACTACTACTACTACTACTACTACCACTTCTGCTGCTACTACTACTACTATCGCTACTACTACTGCTACTACTACTAGTTCTACAACTACTAATACTACTACTACTAGTACTACTACTGCTACTACTACTACTACAACTATTAATTCTACTGCTAATAATAATAATAATGATAATATTACTACTACTGCTACTACAACTTGTACTACTACTACTACTGCTACTACTACACCTAATACTACTACTAATACTACTACTACTAATAATAATAATACTGCTACTAGTAATGCAACTACTACAACCACAACTACTAATGACACTACTACTACTAATAATAAAACAAATATTACTACTACTACTACTACTACTACTACTTTTGCAACTTCTAGAACTACTACTAATAATATGCCTTCTACAACTTCTACTACCAATAATAGTACTACTACTTATTCTACTGCTACTAATAATACTACTAATATTACTACTAATAATAATAATACTAATAACAATGCAAAAATAATAATAATAATGCTAGTACTACTACTACTACTACTAKTAATAATAATAATATTACTACTACTTGTGCTACTACTACAACTACTACTATTGCTATGACTTCTACTACTACAGCTATTACTATTGCTATGACTTCTACTACTACAGCTATTACTATTGCTATGACTTCTAGTACAAATAATAATAATAATAGTAGTACTACTTCTATTACTGCTTGTAATAATAATAATACTATTACTATTACTACCACTAATAATAATAGTATTACTCTTACTACTAATAATAATAATATTACTACCACTATATCTGCTACTACTACTGCTACAACTACTACAACTACTACTACTACTAATAATAAGAATAATTGTACTACTACAACTACTACTACTAACACTACTGCTTCTACTGCTACTACTACTACTACTAATAATAATAATAATAATAACAATAATAATAATAATGCTAATAGTACTGCTACAACTACAACTACTGCTACTTCTACTACTACTACTACTAATAATAATAATAACAATAATAATAATAATGCTAATAGTACTGCAACAACTACAACTACTGCTACTTCTACTACTACTACTACTACTACTACAACCACTACTACGTAATAATAATAATCAACTAATAATAATGCTACTAGTACTGTTACTACTATTACTAACTACTACTACTACTACTCATGGAATAACTACTACTTAAATAACAATAATAATACTAGTACTTCTCTTCTACTGCTAATACTACATTTACTATACTATTACTTTTGCTACTTCAAATAACTACTACTGATACTTGACTTCTATACTACACTAAATATCATAATATACTTACTACTCTTACTATGCTACTAACAAATAATACTATATTACTACTACTACTACCACTACCACACTACCTACTCTATTAATATTACTCTTGCTTCTTCTACTACTCACTACTCTCCACTCACTACTACTAATAAAAATATTACCTACTATTTCTACTACCTGCTAATGGAATACTAAATATAATATGAATAACAATAATAATAATACTTGTACTACTACTGCTACTACTACATTCTACTTACTACTACTACTATATTAACTGAACTACTTCTACTATGCTACTAACAATAATACTATATATACTATACCTTACTACTAATAATAATAATAATATATCTACTCTTCTACAAAACTTATAATATAATATTACTACACTATATCTGCTAACTACTACTGCTACAACTACTACAACTAATAATAATACTTAGAAGAATAATTGTACTACTTCAACTACTACTGTAACACTACTGCTTCTACTACAACTGACTACTAATAATAATAATATTACTACTATCAGTCTACAACAAACTATTACATATACTGCTGCTTCTACAATTACTACTACTACTTTTACAACACTGCTGCTACTACTACTACTGATACAACTACTCATATACGCTACTACTCTCTACTAGTACTACTACTGCTACTTGACTACTACAGTAATAATGATACACAATAAATAATAATGCTAATAGTACTGCTACTACTGCTACTTCTGACTACTTACTACTACAACCACTACTACTAAAGTAAACTATTACTACACTACTAATACTATGACTTCTACAACTACTCTACTAATAATATTACTACTACTTTCTACTACTAATAATGATACTAATATTACTACTACTACTACTACTACTACTACTACTACTACTGCACTTAATATAATAATAATAATATCATAAACTATATGCTATGCTACTACTACTACTACTATACTAACTACTACTATTACTACTACTACATAATAATAATATATATCAATAAAAAATAATATATGCTACTACTACTACTACTACTACTACTTACTACTTAATAATAATAATAATAATAATAACACTAATAATATGCTTACTAGTACTGTTACTTACTATTACTACTACTACTACTACTAATTGTAACTACTACTAAGAATAATAATAACAATAATAATCTAATACTGTATTTACTGCTCTACTACATTTACTACTACTATACTTTTGTACTACTATAACTACTACTGATACTATGACTTCTACTACTATTCTAGTAATAATATATTACTACTACTTCTACTACTGCTACTAACAATAATACTAATCTTACTACACTCTACATACTACTCACTACTAATATAATAACAAAATAATATAATGCTAATAGTATGCTACAACTACAACTACTGCTACTTCTACTACTACACTACTACTACACACTACTACTAAAGTAAAAACTATTACTACACTACCAATACTATGACTTCTACAACTACTACTACTAATAATATTACTACTACTCTTACTACTAATAATGATACTATATTACTCTACTACTACTTACTACTACTAGCTAATAATAATATTAATACTAATATCAATAATATATATACTAATATTACTTACTCTACTACTACTAAAAATATTAATAGCGAAAACTAATAACTACTATACTACTACTCTACTACTACTATACATACTAATAATCATAATAATAACACTAAATAATGCTACTAGTACTGTTACTACTACTCACTACTACTACTACTACTAATGAACTACTATACATAATATAACAATAATAATAATGACTAGTACTTTATGCTACTACTAATTTACTACTACTACTTTTGCCTACTACTATATAACTATGGACTGATACTCTGACTTCTACTACTACTACTACTAATAATAATTATTACTACTACTTCTACTACTGCTATAACATATCTAATTATTACTTACCTACTACATTAAATATCACTCTTGCTTCTTCTACTTACTACTACTGACTACCACTACTACTTACTAATAAATATTACTACATATGATCTGCTTACTACTACTGCTACACTACTACTACTAATAGATAAGTAAGACTTGTCTACTACGTACAACTACTATACTTACTTAACATTATGCTTTACTTGCTACTACTACTACGCACTACTACTAATAAAATATATATACAATAATAATAATAATGCTAATAGTACGGCTACAACTGACAACATACTGGCTATTTCTACTACTACTGACTACTACTACCTACAACGCACACTTTACTAAAAGATAAAACTTGTACTAGCATACTACTATTACTATTTGACTTCTACAACTACTACTAATAGTAATAGTTACTACTACCTTCGTACTCACTAATATAGTTGATCGATATTACTACTACTACTACTATACACTACCTACTAGCTAAGTACATAGATAATAATAATAATATAGTATTATCAATAAAATATAATGCTAATAGTACTGTTAATACATACTCTTCTGACTACTAATAATGTACGAGATTACTATCTACTGACTCAGCTACTCTACTAACCTAATAATAATAGAATGAGCATACATAATAATCAATGCCTATATATACATGTTGCTGACTATTACTTCATTGGACTCAAACTACTACTACGACTACGTACTAATTACATATAATAATAACACTAAGAATAAATGCTTATCCTAGTACTGTCTACTACTCATTTACTACTACTACTACGCTACTACTACTACTAATGGAACCATAAACTTGACTACTAATCATAATAACATATAAATAATAATACTTGTATTCTACTGCTACTACAGCCTCTTATATCTAAATAGTATAGCTATTTGCACTACTAACTCACTCGATGACTAATACTATTGACTTTCTACAATACTACCCTCATAATAATATCATATACTACTACCTTCTCACTATGGTCTACTACAAATCATAATTAATTATTACATACTACTCTTCACCACTACAAGTACTAATGTTTTACCTGATTAACTTCTTGCTTCTGATTCTTCTACTTCGACTACTGACTTACCCTTACTTACTATAATTTTAATAAATTATTGTGACTTGACTACTGATTTTGCTACTACTAGACTGACTAGTACACATACTTACTCTACTACTGCTACCTACTACTTACAAGCACCCTACTACTACTAATACTACTAATCATATATTTTAATGAATATTGAACTACACTGATACTACTGGCTACTACTACCCGCGTATCCTAGCTAAAAGGTAATAATATTATGACTACATACTAATTACTGAATGACGTTCACACAATAACTAGCTTAATAATAAGTAATTTACTAACTAATCTACTATTACTCTCTTCTCTTATTGCTCCTCCTCTAACTATATTCTTACTAATTCTACTAATACTACTATTACTTCTCTACTACTACTACTCTACTACTTTAACGCTATTCCCACTACTACTAGGATCGACCCGGTGGAACAGCAGAGCAGGCTCGGTCTCCTCCACCGCTCATCGTCCTTTGTCCCTCGTCCTGTAGAGCACAGTGAGTCTTCCTCCTCCATCCACCACCTCCTTATCCCCAAGGCCACTCTCACACCAATCCTCCGTCAGCTCTGCTCCTCCATCCAGTGCATCAGACAGGCCTCCCAGCCTCCTGCCAGCCTGGAGAAATCACACAGCATGCCTGACTTCTCCTCTCAGGTAGCTGGGTCTACATGTTTATTAGGAATAGTCGTGTTGTTGTTCTCAGCCATAGGATTGTTTCTACTGATTTATTTTTATTGTATGGCTTCTGTGTTTTTATGAATCGATGACTTACTGACAGATGAATAATTCCAACTCCTTCACACAAATAAGCGTCAGCTTGCCAAACAGCAGGACAGAACCTGAGGAATGGCTTGACAGACTAGACACAAACTGAAGAGGAGAATTCTTATTTTTCTTCTCCAGGTGGCGTCGGTGTTCGGCACGTCCTCAAAGGCGCTGATGTCTTTCCTGTCGGTGACCACCCTGAAGGACACCCTGTCGTCAGCCCTGGGAAAAGGAGGAGGAGGAGGAGAGTTTTGTGGAGGGAACTCTAACAGCGGCTCGGAGGCCCTCCTGGTTATGCAGTCGCTCCAGAAGATCTCCACCATGGAGGACGAGGAACAGCAGAGAGCCAGTCTGGCCAGCCTGCAGAGCCGGACCTCTGATCAGCTGAAGGACAGCTGGAGAGACTTCCAGGAAATGAGCAGTGAAATGGGAGACAGGGAAAGTCCTCCGCTGTCTCCCAGCACCAACCAGGAGTTTGCCCTGGATGTGGTGTCTGAGGCGGGAGACGAGAACGGAGAACGGTTGGATATCGAGGAGCTCATGGAGGAACTTAACATGCCCCAGGAACTCAGAGATGAGGTGTCGTCGTTGGTGGAGGGAGAGAGAACAGTGCAATACGCCATGAGGTCTCCAATGTTAGGGGGCAGCGACAGTGATATGTCTTATGCTGTTGACACCGAGGTAGACAAAATAGAGTCTGGTGAGGTTGAGGAACTAGAAGTGTTTGAGGAAGATGTGAAGAAGATACCTGATAACTGGCCTGAAGCTTCTCAACCCAGACCTTCAGCTGAAGAGGAGGAGGAGGAGGGGAAGCAGGAGGGAGAGGAAGATGAGGAGGAGCAGAAGGAGGAGGAGGAGGTGCAGGAGGAGACGGAGGGGGAGGGTTTGGTTGCTAGAGAGATAAGAGACGTCCCTGAAACAGAAGCAACAGCCATTCACTCTGAGGAGGTCAACACTGCTGCATATCGGACACAAGATGTTAATACAGCCATAGAATCAGGCATGAGGGAATCAAAGTTGATGAAGTCCGTAAAGTCAGAACCAACACTACAGTCTGATATACTTTTAGATCCTGGCAGGAGGGAGTCAACAGAAACAAAGTCATTACAGTCACTGAAGTCATTGCTATCAGTACGGTCACTGAGGTCAGTAAAGTCATTACAGTCACTGAAGTCATTGGAGACTGATGATGGTGTACAAATTGAGCCTGGAACAGAAAGAGAATCAGGGAAGTCCAAGTCAATGCAGTCAATTAACTCAGAAATGTCATTGAAGTCAGTGAAGTCAGAGCCTGATATTGGTGGACTATCAGACCCTGACAGGATGGAGTCAAAAGAGAGGGAGTCAATGAAGTCATTGCTTTCAGTACAGTCATTGAAGTCAGTACAGTCATTGAAGTCAAGTACATCATTGAAATCAGTACAGTCATTGCATCAGTACAGTCATTGAAATCAGTACAGTCATAAGTTACAGTCAACAGTACAGTCATGCAGATCATCATGAATCAGTACAAGTCATTGAATCATACAGTCATTGATAAGTCAGTACAGTCATTGAAATCAGTACAGTCATTTCAGTCTACAGTCATAATCATACAGCATTGAAGTCAGTACAGTCATTGCATCAGTACAGTCATTGAAGTCAGTACAGTCATTGAATCAGTAACAGTCATGCTCAGTACAGTCATTGAATTCAGTCACAGTCAATTTGCAGTCAGTACAGTCATTGCAGTCAGTACACGTCATTGCAGTCAGTACAGTTTTTCATTGGTAAAAAAGTCAGTACAGTCATTGCAGTCAGTACAGTCATGAAGTCAAGTTTGCAGTCAGTACAGTCATTGAAGTCAGTAAAGTCATTGAAATCAGTAAAGACATCCCAAGATGTTAGTTCATTAATAGAATCAGGCATGAGGAGTCAAAGTCAATGTCAATGCTGTCATGAAGTCTATTCAGTCATTGAAACAGTAAAGTCAGAGAATTCAATTACACAGTAAAGTCAGTGCAGTCATTGAAATCAGTACAATCGTGGTCATGCATCACTGAATCACCAGCAGAGGTAGAGTCTGAAGTATCATTCATTGAAGTCAGTACATCAGCTCAGTCATTGCAGTCAGTGAAGTCAGCTCATCATTGAAGTCAGTAAGTCATTGAAGTCAGTGAAGCAGCTCATCATTGAAGTCAGTGAAGTCATACAATCATTGAAGTCAGTAAGCATGAATCAATACAATCATTGAAGTCAGTAAGTCGATTCAGTCATTGAAGTCAGTAAGGTCAGCTCAGTCAGCTTCTGAAGTATGTAGTCCAGCTGGTTCTGTTCATGAGAAAGATGTGAGAGGATAAATGACGCTGAGGATGATGAAAGAAGAGGGGAGGAGAGGAGGTGAAGAGAGAAAAAAGAGTGTAGGAGTGGAGGATGAGAAAGAAGAGGTGGAGGAGGTGGAGGATAGAAAGAAGATAGAGAGAAAATGAGGAGGTGGAAGATGAGGAGGTGGATGATGAGAAAGAAGAGGGAGAGGAGAGGAGTGGAGATGAAAAAAGAGGAGGAGAAGATGAGGAGTGGGAAGTGAAAGAAAGGTGAAGGAGAATATGAGGAGTGGAAATGAGAAAAAAATGTGAGGAAAAGATGAGGAGGTGGAGGATGAGAAAGAAGAGGTGAGAGGAGGAGGAGAGTGAGATGAGAAAAAAGAGTGGAGGAAGATGAGGAGGTGAAGATGAGAAAGCAAATGTGAGGAGAAAATGAGAGGTGGAGATGAGAAAAAGAGTGGAGGGTGAGATGAGAAAGAGATGGAGGAGAGAGGAGTGAGGATGAAAAAAGAGAGGAGGAGAGAGGATGAGAAAGAAGTGAGGAGAGGAGTGGAGGATGAGAAAAGAAGAGGAGGATATGAAAAGGCACAAATGAGAAGAGATAAGAGAAGAGGAGAAAATGAGGAGTTGGTTGAGGAGAGGAAGTGGAGAGAAGTTAAGGATATGAGGATATAATGAGGGGAAGAGAAAGGGTGGAGGAGGAGGTGAGGAAGTTGAAGAGCAGAGAAGATAGCAGAAAAGAAGAAGGGAGGAAAGTTGAAGAAGATGAGGAGGAGAAGGAAAGAGAAGAGTGGGGAAGAGGAAAAGCGACGGAATGTGGAGATGAGACAAAAGTCTGATCAGATTTAAGAGCAGATGTTGATAGTCAACCATCCTCAGATAACAAGTTTCAGTGGCAGATGTTAGATGAATCTGTTATATAGAAGACGGCGTTCAAAGAGAGGAAGAGGAGAAGGAGGACCAGCGCAGCTGTGAAGAGCAGAATTATGATGAGGGAGCAGGTGATGAAGAGAAGGTAGCAGAGGTTGGGTCGGAAGTATCAATGTCAAGGAAGTTCATTAAGTCTTTAATGTCAGAGAAATCATGAAGTCAGAGAAAACTGTAATGTCAGAGGAATCTGTAATGTCTGAGGAATTAGAGGTAGAGTCAAAGCACCAGAGCAGGAGGAAGGAGTCAATGAAATCAATGTCAATGAAATCAGTGAAATCAGAAAAGTCAACAAAGTCAGTAATAACATATAAATCAGAGAAACTCATAAATCTGTCAATTCAGAAAAGTCAATGACTTCAAGGCAATCTGTAAAGTCAGATTCAATCTGTGTAAAGTCAGATCAATCTGTAAGTCAGATCAATCTACAGTCAATCAATCTATAAAGTCAGAGAAGTCTGTAAAGTCAGATCCATTGTAAAGTCATATAAGTCTGTAAGTCAGATCAATCTGTAAAGTCAGAAGTTGCTAAAGTCAATCAATCTGAAATCAGATAAGTCTGTAAAGTCAGATTCAATCTGAAGTCAGATAGTCTTAAAGTCAGATCAATCTGTAAAGTCAGATAAGTCTGGTAAAGTCAGCATCAATCTGTAAAAGTCAATCAATCTGTAAAGTCAGATAAGTCTGTAAAGTCAGATCAATCTGTAAAGTCAGATAAGTCTGTAAAGTCAGATCAATCTGTAAAGTCAGATCAATCTGAGATAGAGTGTAAGGTCTCAGAACACGAGGAGGTTGACGCAGTGTCCAACAACTCCTCCTCTAGAGCCATAAACCTCTGTGGTGTCAAAGATCAGGGTCTAGACACCTCCAACGAACTAAAGACTGACGAAGGAGAGGAAGAGGAGGATGAGGAAGAAGAGGTCAGAGGTAAAGACTGCTCCCATCCTGTGGAGATATCTCAGGAGCTTCTAGACTTCGTCAACACTGCTCTGAAGTCCTCCTCCCTGATGTTCACCTACGACCCTAAGGGTAACCTGCGGATCGAGCCGGAGGGGGCAACCAGGGTCGTCCATACCAAACAGATGGTTATATTTAATGGATGCGTCGACAGCCAGTACGGCCTGAAGAGACTGCCCAGCCCCAACACCTCTGACCTGTCTGACTACAGACCTGAGACATCCAGCAGCGGAGGGTACAAGACCCAGGGGTCAGTGGACATGTCAACGGAGAGCGGAGACGAAGACAAGGAAGAGGCAGGGAGACACTCGCCTGGCTTTCGACGTATCAGACAGACTAGTGACAAGCAGAGTAAAGCAGGTACCACCTCTCTGGAGCTTTGGGCCTCTAAACCCTCGTCAGAAATGAAAGCAGATCAGTTGAGGAGCCCTGAGAGTCTTGAAGGGAAGAGGCCCACAGAGAGCTTTGAGTCTTGTGACTCTGGGGCTAAAGTCTGTGGGGAGAGCCTGTCGTACGTCAGCGGGTCCAGCTCAGTGAAGACAGAACCAGGACCAGAGCTGGTCAGGATGATCGATCAGGGGCGTTGGCTGTTTAAGGAGGGGGACTCTCCTGAAGGGGTGGGAGGAGCGTGGCAGAGCGCAGCAGACTCTAAGAGCCTCCCTGACTCTAGTGAGGGTGTTCTGATTGACCAGGGGCGCTGGCTTCTTAAGGAGAATCACCTAATCAGGAAGTCTCCCCCGGTTCCCATGGGGATGTACGGTAACCTTGACAACACGTCCGTGGATACGACCCTCAGTGAGGAGGCTCCAGCCTACGACCACCACTCCTCTCACCACTCCTCCTCCTCCCTCCACCATCACCACCACCTCAACCCCTTGTCTGTCCTCTCCTCCTCCGAGCTAGAGGAGCTGGCCCGACCTCTGACCCCTAAGTGCACCTATTACAACATGTCCCACAGCAGCGACTCAGACCCCTTCCTTGACGATCTCAGCCTCAACGGGAACGGGGCAAGGGAGAGGTCAGAGGGCAGGGATCAGGGGTTGCAGGGCAGGTCTAAGAGGGAGACAGCTGTGGACACATCCCGGACCTGGGCGAGGAAAAACGGCAGCATGTCGTCGTTCATCTCGGTGGAGTTCAGGATGCGGGACGGCAGGGTGCATCCGGAGGCGGGGCATCCTGAGGCGGGGCATCCGGAGGCGGGGCTGGGTGGGTCAGAGGCTGCTGTAGAGCAGAGCTCCAGGACTGCAGTGGGCATGTCTGGACGGAGCAGGGTTATGCAGGTACAGAGCAGTCTGCAGTCTCTACGCTGTGGACCGTATTGTCCTATACTATAGTAACTGCTTTGACCTGTTATGACAGCACTGTCCCATACCATATACAACACAGACCTGTCCCATAAACAATACAAAGCCTCATATACAACACAACCTGTCCATACCATATACAACACAGACCTGTCCATAACATATACAACACAAACCTGTCCACCATATACAACACAGACCTGTCCCATACCATAACAACAAACCTGTCCATACCATGTACAACACAGACCTGTCCCATAACATATACAACACGACCTGTCCCATACCATATACAACACAGACCTGTCCCATACCATAACAAACAGACCTTCCCATAACATATACAACACAGACCTGTCCCATACCATATACAACACAGACCTGTCCCATACCATATACAACACAGACCTGTCCCATACCATATACAACACAGACCTGTCCATAACATATACAACACAGACCTGTCCCATACCATATACAACACAGACCTGTCCCATACCATATACAACACAACCGCCCATAAACATATACACACCAGACCTGTCCCATACCATGTACAACATAAACCTGTCCCATACATGTACAACATAGACCTGTCCATACATATACAAAAACAGACCTGTCCCATACCATGTACAACACAGACCTGTCCCATACCATATACAACACAGACCTGTCCCATACCATATACAACACAGACCTGTCCCATACCATATACAACACAGACCTGTCCCATACCATATACAACACAGACCTGCCCATACCATATACAACACAGACCTGTCCCATACCATATACAACGACAGACCTGTCCCATACAATACAACACAGCCTGTCCCATACCATGTACAACACAGCCCTGTCCATACCATATACAACACAGACCTGTCCCATACCATACACAAAACAGACCTGTCCCATACCATATACAACACAGACCTCCCATACCATATACAACACAGACCTGTCCCCAACATATACAAACACAGACCTTCCCATACCATGTACAACATAGACCTGTCCCATACCAGTACAACATAGACCTGTCCCATACCATATACAAAACAGACCTGTCCCATACCATGTACAACACAACTCCCATACCACTATACAACACAGACCTGTCCACATACCATATACAACACAGACCTGTCCCATACCATATACAACACAGACCTGTCCCATACCATATACAACACAGACCTGTCCCATACCAATACAACACAGACCTGTCCCATACCATATACAACACAGACCGTCCCATACCATATACAACACAGACCTGTCCCATACCATGTACAACACACCCTGTCCCATACCATATACAACACAGACCTGTCCCATACAATATACAACATAGAACCTCCATACCATATACAACACAAACCTGTCCCATAACCATATACAAAACAGACCTGTCCATACCATATACAACACAGACCTGTACCATACCATATACAACGCAGACCTGTCCCATACAATATACAACACAGACACTGTCCCATACCATGTACAACGCAGTCCTGTCCCATACCATGTACAGCACAGACCTGTCCCATACCATATACAACACAGACCTTCCCATACCATATACAACACAGACCTGTCCCATACCATATACAACACAGACCTGTCCCATACCATATACAACACAGACCTTCCCATACCATACATACTATAATACCATTGGTACTGTCTGTACTGTCCTATACTATAATACTATTGTACTGTCTGTACTGTCCTATACTATAATACTATTGGTACTGTCTGTACTGTCCTATACTATAATACTATTGGTACTGTCTGTACTGTCCTATACTATAATACTATTAGTACTGTCTGTATTGTCCTATACTATAATACTATGGTAGTGTCTGTACTGTCCTATACTATAATACTATTGGTACTGTCTGTACTGTCCTATACTATAATACTATTGTACTGTCTGTACTGTTCCTATACTATAATACTATTGGTACTGTCTGTACTGTCCTATACTATAAATACTTGGTAGTGTCTTACTGTCTACTGTCCTATACATAATACTATTTACTCTTGTTTACTTCCTATACTATAAACTATTTTATTCTGTACTGTCCTATACTATAATACTATTGGTACTGTCTGTATTGTCCTATACTATAATACTATTGTAGTGCTGTACTGTCTGTACGTCGTACTCTGTACTGTCCTATACTATAATACTATTGTACTGTCTGTACGTCCTATACTAAATACTATTGACTGTCTTACTGTCCTATACTATAATGCTATTACTGCGTACTGTCCTATACTATAATATATGTAGTGTCGACGTCCTATACTATAATACTATGGTACTGTCTGTATTGTCCTATACTATAATACTATTTACTGTCTGTACTGTCCTACTATAATACTATTGGTACTGTCTGTATTCCTATACTATAATACTATGTACTGTCTGTACTTCCTATACTATAATACTACGCTGTGAGAGTTGTCTCTACGCTCTAACCACTAGGCTACGCTGTGAGAGTTGTCTCTACGCTCTAACCACTAGCTACGCTGTGAGAGTTGTCTCTACGCTCTAACCACTAGGCTACGCTTGAGATTTCTCTACGCTCTAACCACTAGGCTACGCTGTGAGAGTTGTCTCTACGCTCTAACCACTAGGCTACGCGTGAGAGTTGTGCCTCTCACATGTGCAGATTATTATTATAATTTCATGATGACGAACTCAAATCAGCAAATGTATTTTATAACAAATAAATGTTGAATAACATAAAGTTACCACAATGTCACCTCACATATCCAAATTATAATGCTTAGCAAATCAGGAAGGAAATTTAATAAATGAGGGGTACTCAAGATATAGAGCAATTTATTTATTGACATTGGTTGATGATCAGTGATAATCTGTTGTTGTACATGTTGATCCGGTTTCTCTCTTTGTATGATATACAGTACAATGTGTAAATACTGTACAGATCTCACCTTCACAAAATGAAGATCATGTTATATGTA
>NC_036873.1:7626171-7633065 GCF_002910315.2 Salvelinus sp. IW2-2015
CTAGCTATGTTGTGTGTGAACTCCTGTACCAGAGAGAGAATCTAGCTGTCAGTCATATGGGTGGTTACCTAGGAAACAGGGTGGGTGACACCCTAAACTCAGAGGTATTCACGTCATCAGAAGGAATTCCCCTCAACCACGCCCACAAATTGGGAAAACAAATATTCTTTCATTGATCCCCACTGTAAACATTCTTTCCCATTGATCCCCACTGTAAATATTCTTTCCCATTGATCCCCACTGTAAATATTCTTTCCCATTGATCCCACTGTAAATATTCTTTCCCATTGATCCCCACTGTAAATATTCTTTCCCATTGATCCCCACTGTAAATATCTTTCCCATTGATCCCCACTGTAAAAGACTCCATTTTGTTGTCGATTGTTTTGATATACAGAAATCACAAAACATGCTGAAAAGCTGCTGTGTTGTTCAATGTACATGTAACCAGGTCCAAAACACTACCTATGGTTCGCATGCTTCCAACTTTTGTAACTCCACTCACTACTTGTAGCTGTATAGTCTGTAACTCCACTCACTACTTGTAGCTGTATAGTCTGTAACTCCACTCACTACTTGTAGTTGTATAGTCTGTTAGTATCTCCACTCACTACTTGTAGTTGTATAGTCTGTTAGTAACTCCACTCACTACTTGTAGCTGTATAGTCTGTAACTCCACTCACTACTTGTAGTTGTATAGTCTGTTAGTAACTCCACTCACTACTTGTAGCTGTATAGTCTGTAACTCCACTCACTACTTGTAGCTGTATAGTCTGTAACTCCACTCACTACTTGTAGTTGTATAGTCTGTTAGTATCTCCACTCACTACTTGTAGTTGTATAGTCTGTTAGTAACTCCACTCACTACTTGTAGCTGTATAGTCTGTTATTAACTCCACTCACTACTTGTAGCTGTATAGTCTGTTATAAACTCCACTCACTACTTGTAGCTGTATAGTCTGTTATTAACTCCACTCACTACTTGTAGTTGTATAGTCTGTTAGTAACTCCACTCACTACTTGTAGCTGTATAGTCTGTTATTAACTCCACTCACTACTTGTAGTTGTATAGTCTGTTAGTAACTCCACTCACTACTTGTAGCTGTATAGTCTGTTATTAACTCCACTCACTACTTGTAGTTGTATAGTCTTTTAGTAACTCCACTCACTACTTGTAGCTGTATAGTCTGTAACTCCACTCACTACTTGTAGTTGTATAGTCTGTTAGTAACTCCACTCACTACTTGTAGCTGTATAGTCTGTTATTAACTCCACTCACTACTTGTAGTTGTATAGTCTGTTAGTAACTCCACTCACTACTTGTAGCTGTATAGTCTGTTATTAACTCCACTCACTACTTGTAGCTGTATAGTCTGTTAGTAACTCCACTCACTACTTGTAGCTGTATAGTCTGTTATTAACTCCACTCACTACTTGTAGCTGTATAGTCTGTTAGTAACTCCACTCACTACTTGTAGCTGTATAGTCTGTAACTCCACTCACTACTTGTAGTTGTATAGTCTGTTATTAACTCCACTCACTACTTGTAGTTGTATAGTCTGTTAGTAACTCCACTCACTACTTGTAGTTGTATAGTCTGTTAGTAACTCCACTCACTACTTGTAGCTGTATAGTCTGTTAGTAACTCCACTCACTACTTGTAGCTGTATAGTCTGTAACTACTCCACTCACTACTTGTAGCTGTATAGTCAGTAACTCCACTCACTACTTGTAGCTGTATAGTCTGTAACTCCACTCACTACTTGTAGCTGTATAGTCAGTTGGTAACTCCACTCACTACTTGTAGCTGTATAGTCTGTTAGTAACTCCACTCACTACTTGTAGCTGTAAAGACCATTTGTTTGTGTTGTTAATCTTGGTTACCTTAATGTTCTGGTTGGTAGCTAGCTAGCTCTCACTTGTGTGGCTAACGTTTGCGGCATAATATGAGAACGCTTGGGAGCAGACAATGTTGAAAAGTCATCTTTAGACATGTTGTACTTTTCTTAAACGTAGTTTTGTAATTGACTGTAACCAGCAGACAACACCAACATTGTGTTTGAAAGAGGTTACTTAATCTCTGGGAGAGACGTGCTGACTGGAGAGCAGTTGGGCTTGAGGTGTAATGATCAACAAGGTGCAGGAACTCTCTTTAACTGTATGCTACCAGATACTGTTGTTGTTCTATAGGAGGGGCTGGTTCTCTGTCTCAGTTAGTGTTGGTGCTGTGAGTACAGATAGAGGGCGCCAGTTCAGTGAAGTCTTACACAGTCATCTCCTGAATACTCACACACACTCGCGCACAGGCACTCACACCCCCAGGCGTCACACAAACACAGGAGCTCACACACGTCTTTTTAATACAAAAGGCTCATCTGGGACCCTCAGTTAGGATTTACAGCCTGTCTTCATCACACAAAGATCCTGTCTAGTCTATTGAACACTCTATGGTCCTCTGTACCATCATCAAGATTATGGATCAGCTGCCTGGTCCAGCTCAGAGCGGTAGGTGATGTTATGGTGCTATCTCCATGGTTACGGGACTAAATATATTATCTCCGCAGCGCCTCAGGTCTGGAAACACAGTCACCACTCTCCCCATCACTACATACCGGCCTGTACCTAAACCACTCTCCCCATCAACTACATACCGCCTGGACCTAAACCACTCTCCCCATCACTACAACCGGCCTGTACCTAAACCACTCTCCCCATCACTACATACCGGCCTGTACCTAAACCACTCTCCCCATCACTACATACGGCCTGGACCTAAACCACTCTCCCCATCACTACATACCGGCCTGTCCTAAACCACTCTCCCCATCACTACATACCGGCCTGGACCTAAACCACTCTCCCCATCACTACATACCGGCCTGTACCTAAACCACTCTCCCCATCACTACATACCGGCCTGTACCTAAACCACTCTCCCCATCACTACATACCGGCCTGGACCTAAACCACTCTCCCCATCACTACATACCGGCCTGGACCTAAACCACTCTCCCCATCACTACATACCGGCCTGGCCTAAACCACTCTCCCCATCACTACATACCAGGCCTGGACCTAAAACCACTCTCCCCATCACTACATACCGGCCTGTACCTAAACAGATAACCACTTATCTGCACCACTCTCCCCATCACTACATACCGGCCTGTACTAAACCACTCTCCCCATCTCTACATACCGGCCTGGACCTAAACCACTCTCCCCATCACTACATACCGGCCTGGAACTAAACAAATAACCACTTATCTGCACCACTCTCCCCATCACTACATACCGGCCTGTACCTAAACAGATAACCACTTATCTGCACCACTCTCCCCATCACTACATACCGGCCTGTACCTAAACCACTCTCCCCATCTCTACATACCGGCCTGGACCTAAACCACTCTCCCCATCACTACATACCGGCCTGGACCTAAACAGATAACCACTTATCTGCACCACTCTCCCCATCACTACATACCGGCCTGGACCTAAACCACTCTCCCCATCACTACATACCGGCCTGGACCTAAACCACTCTCCCCATCACTACATACCGGCCTGTACCTAAACCACTCTCCCCATCTCTACATACCGGCCTGGACCTAAACCACTCTCCCCATCACTACATACCGGCCTGGACCTAAACAGATAACCACTTATCTGCACCACTCTCCCCATCACTACATACCGGCCTGTACCTAAACCCACTCTCCCCATCTCTACATACCGGCCTGGACCTAAACCACTCTCCCCATCTCTACATACCGGCCTGTACCTAAACAGATAACCACTTATCTGCACCACTCTCCCCATCTCTACATACCGGCCTGTACCTAAACCACTCTCCCCATCACTACATACCGGCCTGGACCTAAACAGATAACCACTTATCTGCACCACTCTCCCCATCACTACATACCGGCCTGGACCTAAACCACTCTCCCCATCACTACATACCGGCCTGTACCTAAACCACTCTCCCCATCACTACATACCGGCCTGGACCTAAACCACTCTCCCCATCACTACATACCGGCCTGTACCTAAACCACTCTCCCCATCACTACATACCGGCCTGTACCTAAACCACTCTCCCCATCACTACATACCGGCCTGGACCTAAACCACTCTCCCCATCACTACATACCGGCCTGACCTAAACCACTCTCCCATCACTACATACCGGCCTGGACCTAAACCACTCTCCCCATCACTACATACCGGCCTGTACCTAAACCACTCTCCCCATCACTACATACCGGCCTGGACCTAAACCACTCTCCCCATCACTACATACCGGCCTGGACCTAAACCACTCTCCCCATCACTACATACCGGCCTGTACCTAAACCACTCTCCCCATCACTACATACCGGCCTGGACCTAAACCACTCTCCCCATCACTACATACCAGCCTGGACCTAAACCACTCTCCCCCATCACTACATACCGGCCTGTACCTAAACAGAATAACCACTTATCTGCACCACTCTCCCCATCATACATACCGGCCTGTACCTAAACCACTCTCCCCATCTCTACATACCGGCCTGGACCTAAACCACTCTCCCCATCACTACATACCGGCCTGGAACCTAAACAATAACCACTTATCTGACACACTCTCCCCATCACTACATACCGGCCTGTACCTAAACAGATAACCACTTATCTGCACCACTCTCCCCATCACTACATACCGGCCTGTACCTAAACCACTCTCCCCATCTCTACATACGGCCTGGACCTAAACCACTCTCCCCATCACTACATACCGGCCTGGACCTAAACAGATAACCACTTATCTGCACCACTCTCCCCATCACTACATACCGGCCTGGACCTAAACCACTCTCCCCATCACTACATACCGGCCTGGACCTAAACCACTCTCCCCATCACTACATACCGGCCTGTACCTAAACCACTCTCCCCATCTCTACATACCGGCCTGGACCTAAACCACTCTCCCCATCACTACATACCGGCCTGGACCTAAACAGATAACCACTTATCTGCACCACTCTCCCCATCACTACATACCGGCCTGTAACCTAAACCACTCTCCCCATCTTTACATACCGGCCTGGACCTAAACCACTCTCCCCATCTCTACATACCGGCCTGTACCTAAACAGATAACCACTTATCTGCACCACTCTCCCCATCTCTACATACCGGCCTGTACCTAAACCAACTCTCCCCATCACTACATACCGGCCTGGACCTAAACAGATAAACCACTTATCTGCACCACTCTCCCCATCACTACATACCGGCCTGGACCTAAACCACTCTCCCCATCACTACATACCGGCCTGTACCTAAACCACTCTCCCCATCTCTACATACCGGCCTGGACCTAAACCACTCTCCCCATCTCTACATACCGGCCTGTACCTAAACAGATAACCACTTATCTGCACCACCTCTCCCCATCTCTACATACCGGCCTGTACCTAAACCACTCTCCCCATCACTACATACCGGCCTGGACCTAAACAGATAACCACTTATCTGCACCACTCTCCCCATCACTACATACCGGCCTGGAACCTAAACCACTCTCCCCATCACTACTACCGGCCTGTACCTAAACCACTCTCCCCATCACTCATACCGGCCTGGACCTAACCACTCTCCCCATCACTACATACCGGCCTGGACCTAAACCACTCTCCCAATCACTACATACCGGCCTGGACCTAAACCACTCTCCCCATCACTAACATACCGGCCTGGACCTAACCACTCTCCCCATCACTACATACCGGCCTGGACCTAAACCACTCTCCCCATCACTACATACCGGCCTGGACCTAAACAGATAACCACTTATCTGCACCACTCCCCATCACTACATACCGGCCTGTACCTAAACCACTCTCCCCATCACTACAATACGGCCTGGACCTAAACCACTCTCCCCATCACTACATACCGGCCTGTACCTAAACCACTCTCCCCATCACTACATACCGGCCTGGACCTAAACCACTCTCCCTCACTACATACCGGCCTGTACCTAAACAGATAACCACTTATCTGCACCACTCTCCCATCACTACATCCCGGCCTGCTACCTAAAACCACTCTCCCCATCTCTACATACCGGCCTGTACCTAAACAGATAACCACTTATCTGCACCAACTCTCCCATCACTACATCCCGGCCTGTACCTAAACCACTCTCCCCATCCTTACATACCGGCCTGTACCTAAACGAATAACCACTTATCTGCACACTCTCCCCATCACTACATATACCGGCCTGTACCTAAACCACTCTCCCATCTCTACATACCGGCCTGGACCTAAACAGATAACCACTTATCTGCACCACTCTCCCCATCACTACATACCGACCTGTACCTAAACCACCTCCCCCATCACTACATACCGGCCTGGACCTAAACCACTCTCCCCATCACTACATACCGGCCTGTACCTAAACAGATAACCACTTATTTGCACCACTCTCCCCATCACTACATACCGGCCTGGACAGTAGGAACACAGGACACATTCCAAATAGTATCCAGTCCTGATGTACGGGGCTGTCACAGGTCTCTTATCTGTTACCGCTCATCATTGGGCTGTACATCAGGAACAGTCTCTTATCTGTTACTGCTCATCATTGGGCTGTACATCAGGAACAGTCGCTTATCTGTTACCGCTCATCATTGGGCTGTACATCAGGAACAGTCGCTTATCTGTTACTGCTCATCATTGGGCTGTACATCAGGAACAGTCTCTTATCTGTTACCGCTCATCATTGGGCTGTACATCAGGAACAGTCGCTTATCTGTTACTGCTCCATCATTGGGCTGTACATCAGGAACAGTCTCTTATCTGTTACCGCTCATCATTGGGCTGTACATCAGG